>NC_079193.1:334451907-334751907 GCF_029499605.1 Hyla sarda
TCACTGAGTAGGACAACCCACATGACTACTTATCACAGATAGCTGACTGTCACTGAGTAGGACAACCCACATGACTACTTATCACAGATAGCTGACTGTCACTGAGTAGGACAACCCACATGACTACTTATCACAGATAGCTGACTGTCACTGAGTAGGACAACCCACATGACTACTTATCACAGATAGCTGACTGTCACTGAGTAGGACAACCCACATGACTACTTATCACAGATAGCTGACTGTCACTGAGTAGGACAACCCACATGACTACTTATCACAGATAGCTGACTGTCACTGAGTAGGACAACCCACATGACTACTTATCACAGATAGCTGACTGTCACCGAGTAGGACAACCCACATGACTACATATCACAGATAGCTGACTGTCACTGAGTAGGACAACCTACATGACTACTTATCACAGATAGCTGACTGTCACTGAGTAGGACAACCTACATGACTACTTATCACAGATAGCTGACTGTCACTGAGTAGGACAACCTACATGACTACTTATCACAGATAGCTGACTGTCACTGAGTAGGACAACCCACATGACTACTTATCACAGATAGCTGACTGTCACTGAGTAGGACAACCCACATGACTACTTATCACAGATAGCTGACTGTCACTGAGTAGGACAACCCACATGACTACTTATCACAGATAGCTGACTGTCACTGAGTAGGACAACCCACATGACTACTTATCACAGATAGCTGACTGTCACCGAGTAGGACAACCCACATGACTACATATCACAGATAGCTGACTGTCACTGAGTAGGACAACCTACATGACTACTTATCACAGATAGCTGACTGTCACTGAGTAGGACAACCCACATGACTACTTATCACAGATAGCTGACTGTCACTGAGTAGGACAACCTACATGACTACTTATCACAGATAGCTGACTGTCACTGAGTAGGACAACCCACATGACTACTTATCACAGATAGCTGGCTGTCACTGAGTAGGACAACCCACATGACTAGTTATCACAGATTGCTGACTGTCACTGAGTAGGACAACCCACATGACTACTTATCACAGATAGCTGACTGTCACTGAGTAGGACAACCCACATGACTACTTATACACAGATTGCTGACAGTTATCCTGGAACTTTTCCTCCCACAAATCTGCTAAGCACCTCCTGTTCTAGCTTGAACTGCATTTCCATGTGACAGGTTCCCTTTTAAAAATGATCTGTCAGCTATCCTGATATGTCTTAATTAGTAATTAATTGTGTTTACTATAAAACAACGCCTAGGACATATTTTCTTAGAACCCTTTATTGCTCCGTTCCTTTTTTTAAAATTCTTCCTCAAAGTGTATGAATAAACTGACAAGTGAGCGCTACCATTCCCCTTGTCCATAAAGTGAGTCCCTAAACGGTGTAGAGTCTACAGAGTCTGACGAGGGGTCACTGACTAAAATACATACCTTTGGGCCGGAGATATGCCCCACCGATGATCCACTGCTATATTCTGTGAAGTGCATGCTGAAGGCGGGCCCCGCCGGCTCAATTTATATATTTATTGTCTGTGACTCCACGTCACTAGTCAATTTGGCGTGCGCAGTAGTGTTGAGCACGAATATTCGTAATGCGAATCTTTATCACGAATATTGGCACTTCGCGATTTCCTGAATATTTACAATATAGTGCTATATATTCGGAATGACGAATATTCGTGTTTTTTTTCACATGCAAATTTTCCATGCGAATAGGGGTCTATCACGTGGGTCTGTTTATTTATTTATTTTTTTTTTTTTCACATGCAAATTTTCCATGCAAATTTTCGCACGCAAAAAAAAAAAAGTGAATGAACATAGCAAATTTCGCGAACATAGGACGAATAATCGTCAATATATTTGCGAAATATCACAAATTTGAATATGGCCCCTGCTGCTCATCACTAGTGCGCAGTGCCCATGCACCTTTTTACTCTAAGAAAAGCCCACTTGCTTTGAAGTGGCACGGCTAGGCTAAAACAGCGGAAGGTCTAATTTTTTTGCGCAAACCAGGATCTTCAGAAAAAAAAATTGATGCCAATAATAAAGCATAACAAATTCCGCCATATATTTCCAAAAAGTATATGTACCCCCTTTCTAGTTATTGGGTTCAGGTGTTTCAGCCATACCCATTGCAAGTAAATGCATCATACAATCTCCATAGATAATCCTTGTGAAGTTATGGGTCATACTGAAAGGCTCAGTGACTTAATGTGGCACTGCCATAGGATGCCACCTCTGCCGCAAGTCATTGTGTAAAATCGCTGATCTGCTACATCCGTCACCTGGAAGTGTTGTTACTTCTAGATGCTCTAAGTTCACGGTAATAGCATGAAGCAGTAGACCGTGCAAACCTACAGAGCGTGGAGCGTAGACACTGTCTATCCGCTGTTGCATCACTTACTACAGAGATGAGCACATAAGATGGGTTTCGATGGTTGTGCAGATCACCATATGCAATTCCAAAAAAAGGCTCTAGAGCATTTCAGCGGCAGTCTGAACTATACAGTCCCTTGGTGAAACTATGTGAAGATAGGATAATGGTATGGGACAGTTTTATCAGAATTTGGACTAGGTCCCTCATTTTCAGTAGAGACTAATGTTAAAGGGGTACTCCACTGCCCAAGCATCCGAAAGATTTTGTTCTGGACGCTGGGTGCGGGCTACGGGGGCCGTGACGTCACGCCCCCTCAACTCAAGTCTATGGGAGGGGGCGTGGCAGCCGCCACGCCCCCTCCCATAGACTTGCATTGAGGGGGCTTGACGTCACTAGGGGGCGTGTGCATGACATCACGACCATCTCTGACTGCACTCAGCATTCTTAAAGGGTACCTCTCATCAAATAAACTTTTGATATATTTTAGATTAATGAATGTTGAATAACTTTCCAATAGCATGTTAATGAAAAATATGCTTCTTTCTATTGTATTTTTCCCGATCAGTCCTGTCAGCAAGCATTTCTGACTCATGCTGGAGTCCTAAACACTCAGAGCTGCCAGCCTGCTTTGTTCACAGCCAAACAGGCTGTGAACAAAGCAGGCTGGCAGCTCTGAGTGTTCTCCTTTGTGAACAAAGCAGACTGGCAGCTCGTAGTGTTTAGGACTCCAGCATGAGTCTGAAATGCTTGCTGCCAGGACTGGTAGGGAGACCCCTAGTGGTCATTTCTTCAAAGTGGAAAATTAAATAGAAAGAAGCATATTTTTTAATAACATGCAATTGTGAAGTTATTCTGCATACATTAATCTATAATATATCAAAAGTTTTTTTGATGAGAGGTACCCTTTAACAAAATGTTCCGGACGCTGGGGCAGTGGAGTATCCCTTTAAAGGGGTACTCGATGAAAAACATATTATCCCCTATCCAAAGGATAGAAGATAAGATGTTTTTTCCATGGATTACCCCTTTAAACTTTTGTCAATTGTCGCTTCCATCTTTGTGGGAACAGTTTGGGTTCAGCCCTTTTCTGCTCCAGCATGACTGCGCCCCAGTGCATAAAGACACGGTTGGGGGAGTCTGGTGTGGAAGAACTTCATGTCCTGACCCCTACCCCGTCCAACAACTTTGGGATGAACTACAATGAAGATTGTGAACCAGGCCCTCTAAGGACCTCACACATGTTCTTATGGATGGATGGGCAAAAATGCACAAAAAACACTGCCAAAGTCTTGTCAAAAGTCTCTTCAGAAGAGGGGAGTCTATCAGGCCTCTGAAAGAGGGCCCAATTCCATATGAATGTCCATGGATTTGGAATGGGACTTAAAGGGGTACTCCGGTGGAAAACTTTTTTTTTTTTTTTTTTTACATCAACTGGGGCCAGAAAGTTAAACAGATTTGTAAATGACTTCTATTAAAAAATCTTAATCCTTCCAGTACTTATTAGCTGCTGAATACTACAGAGGATTTTTTTTTCTATTTGGAACACAGAGCTCTCTGCTGAATCACGAGCACAGTGCTCTCTGCTGACATCTCTGTCCATTTTAAGAACTGACCAGAGTAGGAGAAAATCGCCATAGCAAACATATGCTGCTCTGGACAGTTCCTAAAATGGACAGAGATGTCAGCAGAGAGCACTGTGGTCGTGATGTCAGCAGAGAGCTCTGTGTTCCAAAAAGAAAAGAATTTCCTCTGTAATATTCAGAAGCTAATAAGTACTGGAAGGATTAAGATTGTTTAATAGAAGTAATTTACAAATCTGTTTAACTTTCTGGCACCAGTTGATTTAAAAAAAATAGTTTTCCACCGGAGTACCCCTTTAAAACTAACTCATATAGAAATTATGAACTGGTGTCCTTATAACTTTGGCAATATAGTTTATGTCCATATTTATTTTCAGAGCCAGATCAAAATATAACACAATTCTTGTTGCATGCAGCCTCCACTAGGAGGCGCTCACTGCATGTGGATTTTTGGTTGCAGGTACCAGCTATAACTGCAATGGTGCTCAGTGTCGGACTCCATTCTACTATGGCAGTGTGGTCCCTGTTTCTATTGTAGACTTGATGCTGGTTACGAACTAACAAAGACATGAGCATAGTTGACTTACATTAAGCAAGGCAAGTAAGAAGATGGATGTTATCATTTGGGGGGGGGGGGGGGTAGTCTGTGGCCTGTCTGTCTCTTTCCTAGAGCAGTGGTCTACAAACTGTCGGCTGTCCGAGCATGCTGGGAGCTGTAGTTTTGCAACAGCTGGAGGTCTGCAGTTTAGAGGCCACTGTTCTTGACCATGTTGTATTCACCAACAAAGAGCACACCTCTTGTACAATATGACACAACTGCATCAAGTATTGAAAAACATGGTAACATAAAAAGTCTAGTGTTGCTCAAAAAAGTGGCAAGGAGGGTAATAGAACAGGCAGGCTTAAAGGGGTACTCCGCTGGAAAACATATATTTTTTTATCTCAACTGGCTCCAGAAAGTTAAACAGATTTGTAAATGACTTCTATAAAAAAAAAATTCTTAATCCTTCCAGTACTTATCAGCTGCTGTATGCTCCACAAGAAGTTGTGTAGTTCTTTTCAGTCTGACCACAGTGCTCTCTGCTGACACCTCTGTCCATATCAGGAACTGTCCAGAGCCGGAGTAAATCCCCATAGCAAAACTATTCTGTTCTGGACAGTTCCTGACATGGACAGAGGTGTCAGCACTGTGGTCAGACAAAAAAGAAAAACGTAACTTCCTCTGTAGTATATAGCAGCCAATACGTACTGGAAGGATTTAGATTTTTTTAATAGGAGTAATATACAAATCTGTATAACTTTCTGGAGCCAGTTAATATGAAAAAACATTGTTTTCCACCGGAGTACCCCTTTAACCCCTTAAGGACCTAGGGCATATGGATACTCCTTGATGTCCTGGTACTTAAGGACCCAGGGCGTATCCATACGTATCAATCAGCAGGCACCCCACGCAAATGCCCAGGGGGGTCATCAGACCCCCCCGCCGGCGATCGGCGCAAATCGCAAGTGAATTCACACTTGCGATTTGCGCCGATTCCGGGTCATTCCGGGTCTATTGTGACCCGGTGACCCGGAATAGAAGGGGGATCGCGATTGTCTAAGACACCCATGATCCCCCTGTAGGCATAGGAGTGAGGTGGCAGGGTTGCCACCCCTCCTATCCCTGCTATTGGTCTGCTATTGATCGTCAGAGGCGACGACCAATAGCAGACCGGGGGCGGGGGGGTTAACTTTCGTTTTCCCCATCCTGCCCACCCAGAATAGGCGGGGCAGAACGGGGAACCGAAGGGGACCGGGCGCCGACGTCCACTTACCTGTCCGGAGGCTGCGGCGACGTTGATCGGCGGGCGGCGTGACCTGCGTCTGAAGAGGACGGCTCCCGGGATCCTACGGTAGCCGGTAAGTTGATCTGGAGGGCTACAGTCTGAGACTGTGGTCTCTAACTGTAGCCCTCCAGATGTTGCAAAACTACAACTCCCAGCATGCCCAGACAGCTGTTTGGGCATGCTGGAATATGTAGTTTTGCAACAGCTGGAGGGCTGCAGTTTGAGACCACTATACAGTGGTCTCTAAACTATATCCCTCCAGATCTTGCAAAACTACAACTCCTAGCATGCCCACATAGCTGTTTGTTTCTGGGCATGCTGGGAGTTGTAGTTTTGCAACATCTGGAGGTCCACAGTTTGGAGATCACTGTGCAGTGGTCTAAAAACTGTAGCTCTCCAGATGTTGCAAATCTGCAATTCCCAGCATGCCCGGAAAGCAAACAGCTGTCTCGGCATGCTGGGAGTTGTAGTTGAGTACCTCCAGCTGTTGCATAACTACATCTCCCAGCATGCCCTTCGGTGATTAGTACATGCTGGGAGTTGTACTTTTGCAACAGCTGGAGGCACACTGGTTGGAAAATACTGAGTTAGGTAACAGAACCTAACTGAAGGTTTTCCAACCAGTGTGCCTCCAGCTGTTGCAAAAGTACAACTCCCAGCATGCATGGTCTGTCAGTACATGCTGGGAGTTGTAGTTTTGAAACAGCTGGAGGTTTGCCCCCCATGTGAATGTACAGGGTACATTCACATGGAGAGGTTTACAGTAAATTTCCTGTTTCAAGTTTGGGCTACGGCAAATTTTTCGCTGCAGCGCAAACTCCTAGCGGAAAATTCACCTTAACCCGCCAGTGTGAATGTACCCTAAAAACACTACACTAACACATGATAAAGGGTAAAACACTACATATACACCCCTTACACAGCCCCCCCCCCCCCCCAAATAAAAAATTTAAAACGTCTTGTACGGCAGGGTTTCCAAAACAGAGCCTCCAGCTGTTGCAAAACAACAACTCCCAGCATTTCTGGATAGCCACTGACTGTCCAGGCATGCTGGGAGTTTAGCAACAGCTGGAGGCACCCTGTTTGGGAATCACTGGTGTAGAATACCCTATGTCCACCCCTATGAAATCCCTAATTTAGTCCTCAAATGCGCATGGCGCTCTCTCACTTCGGAGCCCTGTCGTATTTCAAGGAAACAGTTTAGGGCCACATATGGGGTATCTCCGTACTCGGGAGAAATTGCACTACAAATTTTGGGGGTCTTTTTTTCTTTTTACTGCTTGTGAAAAGGAAAAGTTGGGGGCTACACCAGCCTGTTAGTGTAAAAAAAAAAATGTGTACACTAACATGCTGGTGTTGCCCATACTTTTTATTTCCACAAGCGGTAAAAGGAAAAAAAGACCCCCAAAATTTGTAACGCAATTTCTCCTGAGTACAGAAATACCCCAGATGTGGGCGTAAAATGCTCTGCGGGCGCACAACAAGGCTCAGGAATGAAAGCGCACCATGTACATTTGAGGCCTTAATTGGTGATTTGCACAGGGGTGGCAGATTTTACAGCGGTTCTGACAAACGCAAAAATAAATACCCACATGTGACCCCATTTTGGAAACTACACCCCTCACCGAACGTGACAAGGGGTATAGTGAGCCTGAACACCCCACAGGTATTTGACGAATTTTCATTTAAGTTGGATGGGAAAATGAAAAAAATTATATTTTTTCACTAAAATGCTGGTGTTACCCTAAATTTTTCATTTTCACAAGGGAAAATAGGAAAAAAGCCCCCCCAAATTTGTAACCCCATCTCTTCTGAGTAAGAACATACCCCATATGTGAATTTAAAGTGCTCTGCGGGCGAACTACAATGCTCAGAAGAGAAGGAGCGCCATTGGGATTTTGTAGAGAAAATTTGTCCGGAATTGAAACATGTGTTTACAAAGCCCCCATAGTGCCAGAACAATGGACCCCCGACACATGTGACCCCATTTTGGAAACTACACCCCTCATGTAATGTAATAAGGGGTACATTGAGAATTTGGGCCCCACAGGTGTCTGACAGATTTTTGGAACAGTGGTCCGTAAAAATGAAAAATTAAATTTTTCATTTGCACAGCCCACTGTTCCAAAGATCTGTGGGGTGTAAATACTCACTGCACCCCTTATTAAATTCTGTGAGGGGTGTAGTTTCCAAAATGGGGTCACATGTGGGGGGGGGGTCCACTGTTCTGGCACCACGGGGGGCTTTGTAAACACACATGGCCCCTGACTACCATTCCAACTAATTCTCTTTCCAAAATCTCAATGGCGCTCCTCCTCTTCTGAGCATTGTAGTTCGCCAGCAGAGCATTTTACCTCCTAACATGGGGTATTTCCATACTCAGAAGAAATGGGGTTACAAATTTTGGGGATCATTTTCTCCTATTACCCCTTGTAAAAATGTAAAATTTAGGGAAAAACTGCATTTTAGTAAAAAAAAAAAAGTTTTCATTTACACATCCAACTTTAACGAAAAGTCGTCAAACACCTGTGGGGTGTTAAGGCTCAGCGGACCCCTTTTTACGTTCCTTGAGGGGTGTAGTTTCCAAAGTAGTATGCCATGTGGGTATTTTTTGCTGTTCTGGCACCACAGGGGCTTCCTAAATGCGACATGCCCCCAAAAAACCATTTCAGCAAAAGTTGCTTTCAAAAAGCCAAATGTGACTGTCACGATGCCGGCTGGCAGGAGGTGGATCCTCTGTGCCAGAGAGGGATAGCGAGGACCGTGCTAGTGGACCGGTTCTAAGACACTACAGGTTTTCACCAGAGCCCGCCGCAAAGCGGGATGGTCTTGCTGCGGCGGTAGTGACCAGGTCGTATCCACTAGCAACGGCTCACCTCTCTGGCTGCTGAAGATACAGAAGATAGGCGAGGTACAATGGAGTAGGCAGAAGCAAGGTCGGACGTAGCAGAAGGTCGGGGGCAGGCGGCAAGGATCGTAGTCAGGGGCAACGGCAGGAGGTCAGGAACACGGACTAGGAACAGACTAGGGAACGCTTTCACAAGGCACTAAGGCAACAAGATCCGGCAAGGGAGTGCAAGGGAAGTGACTAGATATAGGGAAGTGCACAGGTGAACACAATAAGCTAATTGGGCCAGGCACCAATCATTGGTGCACTGGCCCTTTAAATCTCAGGGAGCTGGCGCGCGCGCGCCCTAGAGAGCGGAGCCGCGCGCGCCAGCACATGACAGCAGGAGACGGGAACGGGTAAGTGACCTGGGATGCGATTCGCGAGCGGGCGCGTCCCGCTGTGCGAATCGCATCCCCAACGGCCATGACAGGGCAGCGCTCCCGGTCAGCGGGACCGACCGGGGCGCTGCGGAGAGAGAGACGCCGTACGCGCTCCGGGGAGGAGCGGGGACCCGGAGCGCTAGGCGTAACAGTACCCCCCCCCCTTAGGTCTCCCCCTCTTCTTGGGGCCAAAGAACCTGAGGAAAAAAAATTCAATTTTTCCGTGATGAGGTCCGATGCAAATTAGGAGGGGTTCTGTGTGGAAACGAACGAGACAGTCCAATCTTTTATTGTAAAAACAATAGATGTAGAGGGGTCTGGCGAGACTGGTCACAGGAACGTAGAACCTGTTGATGAGAGAGGCCAAAAAAAATTTTCCTGCAGATCCGGAATCCAAGAAGGCCACTGTAGAGAAGGAGAAGGCAGAGGCAGACATCCGCACAGGCACAGTAAGACGTGGAGAAGCAGAGTAGACATCAAGGACTGTCTCACCTTTGTGCGGAGTCAGCGTACGTCTTTCCTGGCGGGGAGGACGGATAGGACAATCTCTTAGGAAGTGTTCGGTACTAGCACAGTACAGGCAGAGGTTCTCCATACGGCATCGTGTCCTCTCTTGAGGTGTCAAGCGAGACCGGTCAACTTGCATAGCCTCCGCGGCGGGAAGCACAGGAACAGATTGCAGAGGACCAGAGGAGAGAGGAGCCGGGGAGAAAAAACGCTTCGTGCGAACAAAGTCCATATCCAGGCGAAGCTCCAGACGCCATCCGGAAGAACGCATGTCAATGCGAGTGGCAAGATGAATGAGTTCATGTAGGTCAGCAGGAGTCTCTCGTGCGGCCAGAACATCTTTAATGTTGCTGGATAGGCCTTTTTTAAAGGTCGCGCAGAGAACCTCACTATTCCAGGACAACTCGTAAGCAAGAGCACGGAACTGAATGGCGTACTCGCCAACGGAAGAAACACCCTGGGCCAGGTTCAGCAGGGCAATCTCGGCTGAAGAAGCTCGGGCAGGTTCCTCAAAGACACTTCGAATTTCCGAGAAGAAGGAGTGTACAGAGGCAGTGACGGGGTCATTGCGGTCCCAGAGCGGTGCGGCCCATGACAGGGCCTTTCCAGACAGAAGGCTGACTACGAAAGCCACCATAGACCTCTCAGTAGGAAACTGGTCCGACATCATCTCCAAGTGCTGGGAACATTGCGAAAGAAAGCCACGGCAATACTTAGAGTCCCCATCAAATTTGTCCGGCAAGGACAGGCAGAGGCTAGGAGTGGCCACTCGCTGCGGAGGAGGTGCAGGAGCTGGCGGAGGAGAAGATTGCTGGAGAAGTTGCGACTGAAGTTGGTGCGAAATGGTGGACATTTCCGACAGCTGACGGGTTAGAAGGGCGATCAGTCGGGCTTGCTGGGCGGCCACCGTGGTGAGGTCAGCGACCACTGACAGAGGAACTTCAGCGGGATCCATGGCCGGATCTACTGTCACGATGCCGGCTGGCAGGAGGTGGATCCTCTGTGCCAGAGAGGGATAGCGAGGACCGTGCTAGTGGACCGGTTCTAAGACACTACAGGTTTTCACCAGAGCCCGCCGCAAAGCGGGATGGTCTTGCTGCGGCGGTAGTGACCAGGTCGTATCCACTAGCAACGGCTCACCTCTCTGGCTGCTGAAGATACAGAAGATAGGCGAGGTACAATGGAGTAGGCAGAAGCAAGGTCGGACGTAGCAGAAGGTCGGGGGCAGGCGGCAAGGATCGTAGTCAGGGGCAACGGCAGGAGGTCAGGAACACGGACTAGGAACAGACTAGGGAACGCTTTCACAAGGCACTAAGGCAACAAGATCCGGCAAGGGAGTGCAAGGGAAGTGACTAGATATAGGGAAGTGCACAGGTGAACACAATAAGCTAATTGGGCCAGGCACCAATCATTGGTGCACTGGCCCTTTAAATCTCAGGGAGCTGGCGCGCGCGCGCCCTAGAGAGCGGAGCCGCGCGCGCCAGCACATGACAGCAGGAGACGGGAACGGGTAAGTGACCTGGGATGCGATTCGCGAGCGGGCGCGTCCCGCTGTGCGAATCGCATCCCCAACGGCCATGACAGGGCAGCGCTCCCGGTCAGCGGGACCGACCGGGGCGCTGCGGAGAGAGAGACGCCGTACGCGCTCCGGGGAGGAGCGGGGACCCGGAGCGCTAGGCGTAACAGTGACTCCTTCTCTTCTGAGCATTGTAGTTCGCCCACAAAGCATTTTACGTCCTAACATGGGGTATTTCCATACTCAGAAGAGATGGGGTTACAAATTTGGGGGGGCATTTTTTCCCATTACCCTTTGTAAAAATGGTAAATTTGGGGGAAAAACCACTTTGGTGAAATTTTTTTTTCCATTTACACATCCGATTTTAACGAAAAGTTGTCAAACACCTGTGGGCTGTTAAGGCTAATTGGACCCCTTGTTACGTGCCTTGAGGGGTGTATTTTCCAAAATGGTATGCCATGTGGTGTTTTCTGCTGTTCTGGCACCATAGGGGCTTTCTAAATGTGACATGCCCCCCAAAAACCATTTCAGAAAAATTCACTCTCCAAAATCCCATTGTCGCTCCTTCCCTTCTGTGCCCTCTACTGCGCCCGCCGAACACTTTACATACACATATGTGGTATTTCCTTACTCAAGAGAAATTGGGTTACAAATTTTGGGGGCTTTTTCTCCTATTACCACTTGTAAAAATTCAAAATCTGGGTCTACAAGAACATGCGAGTGTAAAAAATGAAGATTTTGAATTTTCTCCTTCACTTTGCTGGTATTCCTGTGAAACACCTAAAGGGTTAACACACTTACTGAATGTCATTTTGAATACTTTGAGGGGTGTAGTTTTTATAATGGGGTCATTTGTGGGGTATTTCTAATATGAAGGCCCTTCAAATCCACTTCAAAACTGAACTGGTCCATGAAAAATTCCGATTTTGAAAATTTTGTGAAAAATTGGAAAATTGCTACTGAACTTTGAAGCCCTCTGGTGTCTTCCAAAAGTAAAAACATGTCAACTTTATGATGCAAACATAAAGTAGACATATTGTATATGTGAATCAATGTATAATTTATTTGGAATATCCATTTTCCTTATAAGCAGAGAGCTTCAAAGTTAAAAAAATGCAAAATTTTAAATTTTTTCATAAAATTTTGGAATTTTTCAGCAAGAAATGATGCAAGTATCGACAACATTTTACCACTAACATAAAGTAGAATATGTCACGAAAAAACAATCTCTGAATCAGAATGAAAGGTAAAAGCATCCCAGAGTTATTAATGCTTAAAATGACAGTGGTCAGATGTTCAAAAAATGGCCGGGTCCTTAAGGTATATTTGGGCTGGGTCCTTAACTCCTTGGGGACGAAGGGCGTATGCATACGCCCTCGCGTCCCGTCACTTAAGGACGGAGGGCGTATCCATACGCCCTCCGTATTTCCGATCACTGCCGCTCGCCGGGCGGTGATCGGACCGGGATGCCTGCTGATATCTATCAGCAAGCATCCCGTGGCAATGCCTAGGGGGGTCCTGAGACCCCCCCCCCCCATATCGGCGATCGCAGCAAATTGCAGGTCAATTCAGACCTGCAATTTGCCGCGATCCGGGAAAATCGGGTCACTGGTGACCCGATCTCCCGGAAAATAAGACTGATCGGAGCTGTCAGAGACAGCTCCGACCAGCCTACAGCATAGGAGCGAGGTGGCAATGTTGCCACCCCCCTCCTATCCCCTGCCATTGGTCGGTCAGGCTGACCACCAATGGCAGGAGGGGGGCAGGGGGTTAGAGTTCATTTCCCCCGATAGAAGTCAGTACAGAGCGGGGGGAACACTGGCGGCGAGTGGGGGGACATGGCCCGGCTTACTCGGACCCTCATCGGAGGCGGCAGCGGCATCCCGGAGCTGCGGCAGGAGGAAGAGCGGCGGCCGGAAAGTGCGGCTGAGAAGGCTGCAGTGAAGATCGCGGTAAGTGATCTTCACTGTGGCCTTCTAAAAGCTGCAAAACTACAACTCCCAGCATGCCCAGACAGCCAAAGGCTGTCTGGGCATGCTGGGAGTTGTAGTTTTGCAACATCTGGAGGGTCACAGTTTGGAGACCACTGTGTAGTGGTCTCTAAACTGTGGTCCTCCAGATGTTGCAAAACTACAACTCCCAGCATGCACTGACTGTCTGGGCATGCTGGGAGTTGTAGTTTTGCAACATCTGAAGTGGCACAGTTTGGAGACCACTATATGGTGGTCTCTAAACTGTAGCCCTCCAGATGTTGCAAAACTACAACTCCCAGCATGCCCAGACAGTCAGGGATGCTGGGTGTGTAGTTCTGTAATATCTGGCCCTTCAGATGTTGCAGAACTACAACTACCAGCATGCCTGGACAGTCTGGGCATGCTTGGAGTTGTAGTTTTGCAACATCTGGAGGGCTACAGTTTGGAGGCCACTGTTCTTCCCCAGTTGTTGCATAACTACAACTCCTAGCATGCCCAGACTGTCCAGGCATGCTGGGAGTTGTAGTTATGCAACATCTGAAGGGCCAGATATTGCAGAACTACACGCCCAGCATCCCTGATTGTCTGGTCGTGCTGGGAATTGTAGTTTTGCAACAGCTGTAGGCACACTGGTTGGGAAACACTGAGCTAGAGTCTGTTTCCTAACTCAGTGGTTCCCCACCAGTGTGCCTCCAGCTGTTGTAAAACTACAACTCCCAGCATGTACGGTCTGTCAGTGCATTCTGGGAGTTGTCATTTTGCCACAGCTGAAGGTTTGGGGCGCCCCCCCCCCCCCCATGTGAATGTACAGGGTACATTCACACGGGCGGGTTTACTGTGGGTTTCCTTCAAGGAAACTTACTGTGAACCCCTGCCTGTGTGAATGTACCCTAAAAACACTGCACTACACTAACAAATAATAAAAAGTAAAACACTACACATACACCCCCTTACACGTCGCCCCCCCCCCCCCCCCCCCCCCCCAATAAAAATGAAAAACGTCTCATACGGCAGTGTTTCCTAAACGGCGCCTCCAGCTGTGGCAAAACCACAACTCCCAGTGTTGCCGGACAGCCATAGACTGTCCTGGCAGGCTGGGAGTCTTGCAACAGCTGGAGGCACCCTGTTTGGGAAACACTGCTATAGGGTTTTGGTGGAGACAAGCCCCATCCTTGTAACCAGGTCCACCACTATTGCAAATTCCTTATTCAGGCCTCAAATGGCGCTCTCTCACTTCAGAGCCCTGTCGTATTTCAGGGCAACAGTTTAGGGCCACATATGGGGTATCTCCGTACTCGGGAGAAATTGCGTTACAAAGTTTGGGAGGATTTTTCTCCCATTACCCTTTGTAGAAATGGTAAATTTGGGGAAAAAACCTGCACTTTAGTGAAATTTTTTTTTTTCATTTACACATTCGAATATAACGAAAAGTCGTCTAACACCTGTGGGGCGTTAAGGCTCACCGAACCCCTTGTTACGTGCCTTGAGGGGTGTAGTTTCCATAATAGTATGCCATGTGTTTTTATTTTGCTGTTCTGGCACCATAGGGGCTTCCTAAATGCGACATGCCCCCAAAAAACCATTTCAGCAAAACTCACTCTCCAAAATCCCATTGTCGCTCCTTCCCTTCTGAGCCCTCTACTGCGCCCGCCGAACACTTTACATAGACATATGAGGAATTTCCATACTCAAGAGAAATTGGGTTACAAATTTTTGGGGGCTTTTTCTCCTTTTACCCCTTGTAAAATTTCAAAAACTGGGTCTACAAGAACATGCGAGTGTAAAAAATTAAGATTTTGAATTTTCTCCTTCACTTTGCTGCTATTCCTGTGAAACACCTAAAGGGTTAACAAACTTACTGAATGTCATTTTGAATACATTGAGGGGTACAGTTTTTATAATGGGGTAATTTATGGGGTATTTCTAATATGAAGGCCCTTCAAATCCACTTCAAAACTGAACTGGCCCCTAAAAAATTCCGATTTTGAAAATTTTGTGAAAAATTGGAAAATTGCTTCTGAACTTTGAAGCCCTCTGATGTCTTCCAAAAGTAAAAACATGTCAACTTTATGATGCAAACATAAAGTAGACATATTGTATATGTGAATCAAAATATTATTTATTTAGAATGTTTATTTTCCTTACAAGCAGAGAGCTTCAAAGTTAGAAAAATGCTAAATTTTCTATTTTTTCATCAAATTTTGGAGTTTTTCACCAAGAAACGATGCAAGTATCGACAAAAATTTACCACTAACATAAAGTAGAATATGTCACGAAAAAAAAATCTCGGAATCAGAATGAAAAGTAAAAGCATTCCAGAGTTATTAATGCTTAAAGTGACAGTGGTCAAAAAATGCTCCCGTCCTTAGGGTTATAATGGGCTCCGTCCCCAAGGAGTTAAGGGTTAAGTTAAAGGGGTATTCCAGGAATAAACTTTTTTTTTATATATATATATATATATATATATATATATATATATATAAACTGGCTCCAGAAAGTTAAACAGATTTGTAAATTACTTCTATTAAAAAATCTTAATCCTTTCAATAATTATCAGCTGCTGAAGTTGAGTTGTTGTTTTCTGTCTGGCAACAGTGCTCTCTGCTGACATCTCTGCTTGTCTCGGGAACTGCACAGAGTAGAGGAGGTTTGCTATGGGGATTTGCTTCTAAACTGGGCGGTTCCCGAGACACGTGTCATCAGAAACCACTTAGACAGAAAAGAACAACTCAACTTCAGAAGCTCATAAGTACTGAAAGGATTAAGAATTTTTAATAGAAGTAACTTACAAATCTGTTTAACTTTCTGGAGCCAGTTGATATATAAAAAAAAGTTTTTTTCCTGGATAACCCCTTTAAGACCAACCCTGCACTCCCTCAGTCTTTTGTAGAGTTTTGTCCTTTATGATGCTAGGATAACCCTCATAGAGTAAAGGAAAAAACGTTCCTTAATGGCATAAAGCCGGCCAAACATAACTATCCCTAGTATAAAAGACAATTACCTGCCCGATTGCCCATGATAGCTACACATTGGTGTCTGTTCGGTGTTAATTACAATGTACTTCGGAAATCTCACCTTGTTGTTGCTTGTTTTGTGGTTTCTGTTAGAATCAGATATCTCTGTCAATCTGTTTCTCTATTTTGAGCATCTAGAAACACTGTGAGCTGGAGCGTGCGGTAATAGTAAACTCATCACCTGGAAACCGGGGCAGTGTGCCATTACTAAGTATAGGAACGTCCAGATTCACAGCAGCACAAGAGTATGACAGAGCCTGAAAGGGACATTATGAGATGATCTAGAGATATGAGATGTTCACCCGCAGGGGGTAGGGCCAACGGTAGCAGTAAGGGTCTACTCACACGGCAGAATTTTCATTTGCCGAATTCCACCTCAAATTAAAGCCCATAGACTTCTATGGGTATCCACACTCCCATTCACACTTCTGAATTTCCGCTTGCGGAATTCCGCAAGCGGAAATTCAGAAGTGTGAATGGGAGTGCAGAAACCCATAGAAGTCAATGGGCTTTAATTTGAGGTGGAATTTCGCAAGTGAAAACTCTGCCACGTGAATAGACCCTAAAGGTAAGTTCACACGAGTGGATCCCCAACGCGTATTACGCTGCTGATCTGCCACTGTAGGACCGCTGTATGCTGCCTTTACAGGTGCCTGCTCAGAACCGCAATACGTCGCTACAAGCAGATACACTGCGATGTGCGAGTTGCTGTGCGCATGCGCAGTATACTCGCACATCGCGGCAGCTCCGAGCCTAGCTCATAGAGAAGGGGGAGCAGCCACGATGCGTGCGAGTACACCGCACATGCACAGCGACTCACACATCACTTCAGTGTGTCTGCTTGTAGCAGCGTATTGCTGCTCCGAGAAGGCACCTGTAAAGGCAGCATACAGCAGCCCTTTAGCGGCGGATCTGCAGTGTAATACACGCTGGGGATCCGCTCGTGTGAACTTACCCTAAGGCTGGGTTCACACCGTTGAATCTCTGGGCAGATTTTCTGCCAGACATTGATCCAGCAGCACTAGGACTGCGCGGACTGCATTGCCGTCCCCATAGATGGCAATGCATTTCTGGCTGGATCTTTTGGGAGATCTGCTCAGAAATGTCCTATTGCCGCCGGCTCGATCTCCGGCAGAAATTCTGCCCGGACACTCCGCAGTGTGAACCCAGCCTAATGCATAATAGTAGGGGGAGGTAGCAGAAAAGTAGGGGAGACCTCATTATAACGGGAAACCAGACACCTTGACCTATGTAGCTGATATACTTCTCCGTGTCTCACCACCATTGTGCTTACCATGGGGGCACATGCCTGTGCCAAGCAACTTCTTGGCGCTCGGATCTGCGGCTTATAAAAGCAGATGAGAAGCACCACTCCTTGTCTGAGCAGCAAAGTCCTTTGGTTCCTGTTCATGTGTGAATTTTGGATTAGACGTGGAATGTTTCCTGACTATACCTTTTTATCGCTGCTTGTTCTGTCTTGTATCTGTCGAAGGCTGAGTTTCCCCTTGGTTACTTTTAGCAAAAATGCCGACAAAAATGCCCAGTCAGTCACACAGCGTTTTTTTTGGGGGGGGGGGGGGGGGTGAAAAAACGCTGCAGCCAGATGTTAGCTGCACATCAATAGGGATGTATAAAAATGTCATACCCACTTGGCGTTTTTTGTCTTTAGTGTTTTCTCATTACTGTTGGGCGTTTTTATGCATTTTTGAGCTCAGTGGCAGTTTTTCAAAATCACAGCATGTTGAGATGTTTTTTTCTATAAAATATTGTCATTTCTTTCCCATAGAAGTCTATAGGCGAGAAAAAACACCATTAAAAACGCAATGTGGCTTTTGCATTGCCTTTTTTTTTATTAATACAGTAGTTAAAGGGGTATTCCAGGGAAAAACTTTTTTTTATAAATCAACTGGCTCCAGAAAGTTAAACAAAAAAAAATCTTAATCCTTTCAATAATTATCAGCTGCTGAAGTTGAGTTGTTGTTTTCTGTCTGGCAACAGTGCTCTCTGCTGACATCTCTGCTTGTCTCGGGAACTGCAGAGAGTAGAAGAGGTTTGCTATGGGGATTTGCTTCTAAACTGGGTGGTTCCCGAGACAGATGTCATCAGAGAGAACTTAGACAGAAAAGAACAACTCAACTTCAGAAGCTCATAAGTACTGAAAGTATTAAATCTGTTTAACTTTCTGGAGCCAGTTGATATATATAAAAAAGCTTTTTCCTGGATAACCCCTTTAAAATAGAGGGTAGACACAGGAACAGGAAAAACTGGGGAAAAATATGCACTTTCCACACAAAGGCAAAAACACAAAAAAAAGACCACAAAAATGCAGTGGCAGCTTTTCAAGTGGTTTTTTTTACAGGTTTTTTAGTTTTTTGGGGGGGGGGGCAAAAAAACGAGTGGAAGCTTAGCTTTACCATGTTGCGAGAACTCTACCAGCACTCACTTTAGATTGTTATGACCACACTTCTTTCTATTGATTCTGGTACATTGCTTTGGATCACAGTCTATTGCGGCATCTAAAGGTCTAAAATACAGGTGTCGATCAGTTACAGAGGCTGACCGCGACCTCTGCAGCGTGATCACGGGGTCTTGATTAGTTAAGATGAAGGCCGGAGGTTTCTTACCCTCTTTCGTGATGTCCGATTGTTGCTCTGATGATACAGTCTGCCTCGGCAGGCTTTATAAGCAGAGCACTGTTAAAGGGGTGCTCCAGGGAAGAACATATAAAAAAAAAGCTCCAAAGCCACCAAACAACCTGAATATGTTCCCTTTAAGGGTACGGTCCCACGTACCGCGTATTTCATGCTGTGCAAAATCTGCTGCTGCAGCAGGAAATACGTTGTGTTATCCCCGATCACCATACACACAGGGCTATACGGCAGCAGCACTACGTGTGCAGTGAGTTTTGGAGGCAGGGCCGCGAGTTACAGTCTTGCCTATGCGTGACCCCACCTCCAAAACTCACTACACTCACAGGGCTGCCGCCAAAAAGCCCTGTGTGTATGGTAATCAGGGATTATGCAGAATATTTCCCACTGCAGCAGCAGATTTTGAGCAACATGAAATACACTGCTTAAGTGGTACGTGGGACCGTACCTTAAATAATCCTGCCTTATATGCATGGCTCCTGTGGCCTGTTTTCTTCTCTGGTTGCTTGATATTCTTTGCCTCCTCTTCAGCATGAATACATTTCCCAGCAGCCATTGCAGCTTTCCTCTCACTGTCATCAAGCTCGCTACAGCTCCTTCTCTGAGAGCAACCCCCACCCTCCTGTTCTGGGAGCAGAGAGATTTAGTGTGTGATTGGCTAAGGCTGCACACACCTCCCAGCTCTCAGTACTAAAGAATCAGGACTCATCAGTGAAGGGCAGAAACCATATGGTCTTTGTCTCTCAGGAGGGTGGGGGCTGTTATGCAAGCCAAAGATTGCATGAAATAGTCTCCTATGGGGACTTAAATATTTTGTATATAAAAAAAAGTAAATATTAAAATATTACGATAATGAAGCCGCATTGTGAATTACATATATGTAACAAAATGCCAAATGACAGAATTGCTGATTTCACGGTACGCATTTTGACACAGGATTGGCCTGTGTGAACATACCTTTATGCATAGACCTCTTCTATAGTGTTCACACACTTGTATTGTAACCATTATATTATGACTATTGTGATAAGTTAAAAAGGAAAATAAATCAGTGTTCTACAACCCATATAATTTTAATATATATATATATATATATATATATATATATATATATATATATAAGCAGTTATGTTCCTCTGATCAGCCAAGGGTTACAGACTACTAGAAACCAGACTAGTTCCTCAATTTTGAGTGTGGCGTAATACGTGACTCTATTTTCATACCCTGAACTTCCCCTGATTCTGTCTTTTCAGATCTACCTCTGATATAGCGTTGTTGTTAGTCAAATACTGTATAATACAAATGTTTGGATTAAAGGAGTACTCTGGTGGGAAAAACATTATTTTAATCAACTGGTGTCAGAAGGTTACACAGATTTGTAAATGACTTCTATTTAAAAATCGTAATCCTTCCAGTACTTATCAACTGCTGTATACTACAGAGGAACTTATTTTCTTTTTTCATTTATTTTTTGCCTGACTACAGTGCTCTCTGCTGACACCTATGTCCATGTCAGGAACTGTCCAGAACAGGAGCAAATCCCTATAGCAAACTGCTTCTGCTCTGGACAGATCCTGACACAGACAGAGGTGTCAGCAGAGAGCACTGTGGTCAGACAGAAAAGAAATTCAAAAAGAAAAGAACTTCCTCTGTAGTATACAGCAGTTGATATGTACTGGAAGGATTACGATTTTTTAAATAGAAGTCATTTACAAATCTGTTTAACTCTCTGGCACCAGTTGATTTAAAAAAAAAGTTTTCCACAGGAGTACCCCTTTAAGGCTCTAAATTTCAGACAAAATTGTGGTGACATTTAGACTCCATGACTGTTTTGGGCTATGTTCACATGACATGTTTCGTGTGTTCTATCTGTATAACCCTCAACATTTCTGTTATTTTTTTTATTGCAAAAGCTAATTTTACCACAGGAAGCCGCAGGCAGTCAGACATTTGAGGGATATATTAGTAATACATTAATGGCTTGACGTGAGCAGGGGTCAGTCTGTAAGATCCCCTCCTGACATCTAAAGACTTATTTAAAAAATTGGAAAGGCTTAAAGTGTAGCTCCCACCAAGTTATATATAATCTAATATGTCCCTACCTATTAGTAATCTAGCCGAACCCCCTACCTGTCTTCAAAAAAATTTTAAATCGCTTAAATAGAGCAGATTTAGTGCTTCTAAATCTGCTCTATAAAGCAGGGCAGGAAGCGGCGCTTCCCAACAGGCCGCGACGTCACTGATGCCTTGCTGGGCGCTTGCTTCCGCCCTCAGATCGTCTATGCAGCGCTCCTGTCGGGAGCGCGCATAGACGATCTGCCAATAGCACGGCAGGCAGCTCCGGGGTCTCCTCCTCCCTGTTTAGCTGTGCATATGCTATCCAGGGAGGAGGAGTAGAGGAGCAACGCCGGCCTGCCGTGCACGATATTACAGCCGAGACCCGTGGAGGCCAGTGGAGCTGGCCAATGCGCGCAGCCCCAGCTATCAGCGTGCTCGCTCTTGCCTGTTTGATTGACAGGCGGGAGCGAGCACAGCAGTGCCTGAATTCCGACTCATTGCCAGGCTGAAATGAGTCGCAATTCAATAGTGACGTCACTGCTGAATGCATTCGGCCACTAGGAGGGCGACCCCTAGTGGCCGAATTTAAAAGTGATTTTAAACTGGTTTAAAATCACTTTTTTTAATTAAAGTATATTAGAGATATGTTGTAGTACTTAAGTACTACAACATATAAATTTTTTTACTTCATGACAGTGCCCATTTAATGTTCTTCCCATTTGCTGTTAAATGATGGTTCCTACAATGCAGCAGCTGCTGTATATAATTCTCGGCCTCACATGCTGTGTTCTCAATAGGCAGAACAGGTTGCTACCAAGCTCCTCTGGCAGTGGTGTATCACTCTTCATAAGAAAAGCATCAGGCATGTTGAAATCCTTCTACTGATCCTTATTTCCTTCAGGGGAGAGTCTAGCGGCCCTCATACATTGGATGGTCAGCCGCTCCCTATGAAATCACCCATTTCAGCCGACAGTAATCAAATATTCATGGCCAGATTAAAGGGTTACTCCCAACATCAAACGTATGTGGATAGGGGATAACAAGTGGATCGAAAGTCCAACCACTGGCTCCCCACACAGATCCTAAGAATGGAGGAAAATTGTCCCCCAAATGATTTGTCCCCCAAACATGCATGAGCAGCTCTATTCATTCTCTATGGGGTTTCCAAACATTGCTAAGCACTGTCCCAGTGGTCAGGCCCTCATTATCCCCTGTCCGGTGGGTAGGTGATCATTTTTGATGTTGAAAATACCCATTCAAGAGAAAAAAGGTTTTCAGTCCAGCAACAAAAACTGATCCGGTCCAAAAATGAGCCGACCAGAGTCACTAGCTGGCACTAGCTCACTTATTGAAATGAATGTAGTGCTGCGCGAGTCCGGTATAGATAAGACAGCAGACATTTTTTTAATTTTCACGCCGGATCCGGCTGCCATATGCCCAAATCATGGTGTGAATGCAGCCTAATAGTACCGTTAAACATCAAGACAGATACTAGTCCGGCACTGCATCCCACCTGGACCCGTACTTCGCCACCAATCAAACAACAGCCTTCAAAGTATTGGAATATGACTTGGTGCTCAGACCACAAGTTCAGCATGGCAAATAGATGTCCAAGAAGTAATGAATGTCGGCACTCACCAATTCTTCTGTTCTATTTCTTCTTTATTTGCAATACTCACATATTACAAGAGACAGGACAACAGACATGGGGGGGGAGGTACCACAAGGCCCGTGGAAGCTCGTCAGCGAGCGAAACAGTGCTGTCGCCTTGTGGTACCCCCCCCCATGTCTGTCATCCTGTCTCTTGTAATATGTGAGTATTGCAAATAAGGAAGAAATAGAACAGAAGAATTGGTGAGTGCCAACATTCATTGTTTCTTGGACATCTAATAGTACCGTTATCTGATATGTGCAACAAGACGTGAACCTGTATGACCATCACATAACCAGGGAATGCTAAATGTAAGAAAAAAAGAGAAGAGGTGCGCTCATAGTGTGATATTGTCGGTATTCTGGTGATCAAGTGCTGGTTAGTGCACCTTACCGTTATGTGTTGAGCTGAGAGCACAACACCTCTATGTGCCTATAGACTCGCTCGGAGCCGGTGGTTTTCCAAGTTGGTGGTTCCAGAGTCGGTGGTTTTGGGTAGGTGGCTGCCTCTGCGTCCTTGACCATGACTGGCAGGTCCGGTAAGACGTGAAGGAAGTAGGGGTAAAAAATTGGACGAGATAACGGCGCCTCCCTTGAATAAAATAGTACAGTATAGTAAAATAAAACTAGCCCAGGTAGGGTAAAAACTAAAAAGGCTTTTTTATTTAAATAATACAGCCTTTTTGGCTTTTACCCTACCTGGGCTAGTTTTATTTTACTATACTATTTTATTCAAGGGAGGCGCCTTTAACTCGTCCAATTTTTTACCCCTACTTCCTTTACATGGGAAGACCTTCATCCACTGGAAGTAAACGGTGAACATTTCTATTAAATAAAAACAAGAAAAGATTACAGAACTATAAGAAATACATTCAAAAAGTAGTATACCTTTTCATCTAACAAAGAATAACTGTTTCTAAAACCGTAATACTCCTTTAAGTAATTTAAGAATAATATTGTGGGTTTGTGGTCCTCTGGTGTATTGGTGTTTCTGTCACTCCCATATCTACATAGTTAGGTCATTGTATGATTTCCACCTATTGTCAGCCTGGAAATGTTTCTAGAGCTGAGGAAACGCATTGCAGGAATATTTATGTGATTCATTGCTATGAATTACCAATGAAAACAGAGAAGGTATCGGTAATTCTGTCCTTTCCATCCCTGTATATTCTGCCGTGGTTTGGTATTGGCCTATACTCGGGGTGGTTCCATACAATTTGTCTTCCCACATCTAGATGTTTTCCTGATTCCTCTGTAAAATGAGGGAAGGATGAAAGGTGCTTTCTATAAATAATACGGAATTAGGAAAGTGATCCTCCTGTGACTTATTGGTCATAAATCACAACCCTAGAATCAGTATGTGCGCACCTTGTGTTTTCTTCCAACATAAGCAACAATTACTCACATGACTCACACCAGAGCTAGGAACATGTATCCTGTAATAATTGAGTTTTAAGGGGGTTGTCGAGGATTAAAGAGGTTATCAAGGATTAGAAAAACAGGGCCCATAGCCTCCAAAAACAGAACCACGTCTGTCCTTAGGCTGTGTGTGGTAATACAACCTGGCTCAATTCACTTTATTGGAACTGAGCTGCAATACCGCACACAACCAGAGGACAGATGTGGTGCTGGTTTATCGAAGAAATCAGCTTTTTTTTTTCTAGGCCTGGATAACACCGTTAATTCGGGATTGACCACATTTCTCAATAATATTAAAGGGGTTATGGTGATAAGACGACTTTAGTACTTACCTGCCAGATAGTAATGGACATGCTTAGGAAGGATCCATGCTTGGCTGTGTTGCGCTGTGTTGTGAGTGCGCCATAACGCTGTGGCTTTCTTTTTTTGAAAAGGCTATTTTCTGTTGGAGTTCCCTCCCTCCAAATACAAGTCCCATGATTCCTTGTTTGTAAGTGTGAGGTCACTTTTCTCCCTCCCACACGACAGTCACCTCACCCATTGCAGCACAGCTAGGCTCCTTTGCATGCTTTGCTGTCCTTGAAACTACAATTCCCTGCAGCCCTGTGGAGAATGATCTCCCTCCCACTCAGAGGTCTCTACACTCATTGAAGAACAGACATGCTCCCTTTTAACACCTGACTAGTGATGTAATGTCTCAGGCCGCACTGCAGCCTAGGAAAACCTGAGATAACACTCAGTATGTATGGGGAGGGGGCGTAACTGTCGACCTAAGTTGAAGCTACGCGCATTAGTGCTCTCACTGAGCGCTAGTGCAGGGTCCCCATTCAGGAGATCGTGGTGGGTCCCAGCGGTCGGACCCCCTGCGATCAAACACTTATCCCCTATCCTGTGGATAAGTATTATAATGCTGCAGTTGTCCTTTAAGAATCAAACACAGGTACAGACACTATATTATGAGCTCTGTATCATACCTTTCCCCTTCCTCACATTGCATGAGCTCCCGGCAGGAGAAAGTGGGCGTTCCCCAGCAGGAGCAACGTCACTGAAACCTGCGAGAACTGTGACTCGCCATGCCTGGCACGCACTTTCTGCAAGTCCAGATGGAGACCAAATTAACTGTTCGGGAACAGAACAGAACCACCTAATGGCCATTTTTTTTAAATCACATTAAAAACAAATAAAAATTTTAACTGGCCCAGCACCATATCATGCACATGCATGGTCTCTGCCCCCGAAATTCACATGCTAATTCAATGTTCCCCAACCAGGTTGCCTCCAGTTGTTGCAAAACTACATCTCCCAGCATGCCTGGACAGCATATTGTTCAAGGTGGGAGGTGACTTATTTCTGTCCCACACTTCGGTTGCCCCACCCATTTCAGCACAGCCACGCTCCCTTTGATCACATGACATCCTCGACATCACCTGACACACAAGCTGTTGATCTGTGTGATGATGAATGCATGCACATGTGTGCTGGTAAGGGGGCTGGCTTCACACAAAACAAACAAGCCTGCCAAGCTCACTTTCAGAACCTGACTCGTGATGTATTGTCTCGGGCTGCACAGCAAGCTGGGAAAGGGCCAAGACAACATTCATTTTGTAGGCTGCAGAAAATGAACTTCTGGAGAAAATAAAGACTAAGAAATTTGATACCAGCCACCAAACACAGGTAAAAGAAGTACACTGCTCAAAAAAATAAAGGGAACACTAAGATAACACATCCTAGATCTGAATAAATGAACTGATCGTATGAAATACTTTCATCTTTACATAGCTGAATGTGCTGACAACAAAATCACACAAAAATTATCAATGGAAATCAAATTTATCAACCCATGGAGGTCTGGATATGGAGTCACACTCAAAATCAAAGTGGTAAACCACACTACAGGCTGATTCAACTTTATGTAATGTCCTTAAAACAAGTCACAATGAGGCTCAGTAGTGTGTGTGGCCTCCACGTGCCCATATGACCTCCCTACAACGCCTGGGCATGCTCCTGATGAGGTGGTGAATGGTCTCCTGAGGGATGTCCACCCAGACCTGGACTAATCATCTGCCAACTCCTGGACAGTCTGTGGTGCAATGTTGCGTTAGTGGATGGAGCAAGACATGATGTCCCAGATGTGCTCAATCGGATTCAGGTCTGGGGAATGGGTGGGCCAGTCCATAGCATCAATGTCTTCCTCTTGCAGGAACTGCTGACACACTCCAGCCACATGAGGTCTAGCATTGTCTTGCATTAGGAGGAACCCAGGGCCAACTGCACCAGCATATGGTCTCACAAGGGGTCTGAGGATCTCTTCTCGGTACCTAATGGCAGTCAGGCTACCTCTTGCAAGCACATGGGGGACTGTGCGGCCCCCCAAAGAAATGCCACCCCACAAAATTACTGACCCACCACCAAACCGGTCATGCTGGAGGATGTTGCAGGCAGCAGAACGTTTTCCACGGCATCTCCAGATTCACGTCTGTCACATGTGCTTAGTGTGAACCTGCTTTCATCTCTGAAGAGCACAGGGCGCCAGTGGCAAATTTGCCAATCTTTGTGTTCTCTGGCAAATGGCAAACGTCCTGCACGGTGTTGGGCTGTAAGCACAACCCCCACCTGTGGACGTCGGGCCCTCATACCACCCTCATGGAGTCTGTTTCTGACTGTTTGAGTGGACACATGCACATTTGTGGCCTGCTGGAGGTCATTGTACAGGGCTCTGGCAGTGCTCCTCCTGGTGGTGGGTTGTTGCCCTCCTATGGCCTCCTCCATGTCTACTGATGTACTGACTTGTCTCGTGGTAGCACCTCCATGCTCTGGACACTACGCTGACAGACACAGCAAACCTTCTTGCCACAGCTCGCATTGATGTGCCATCCTGGATGAGCTGCACTACCTGAGCCACTTGTGTGGGTTGTAGACTCCGTCTCATGCTAATACTAGAGTGAAAGCACCACCAGCATTCAAAAGTGACCAAAACATCAGCCAGGAAGCATAGGAACTGAGAAGTGGTCTGTGGTCACCACCTACAGAACCACTCCTTTATTGGGGGTGTCTTGCTAATTGCCTATAATTTCCACCTATTGTCTGTTCCATTTGCACAACAGCATGTGAAATTGATTGTCAATCAGTGTTCTTCCTGAGTGGACAGTGTGATGTCACAGAAGTGTCATTGACTTGGAGTTACATTGTGTTGTTTAAATGTTCTCTTTATTTATTTTTGTATTTTTTTTGAGCAGTGTATATTAGTAAATAGACTAACTCTGCTATCTCTGTCAAAGAACCAAAAATCCTTAAATACCCCAGGTACTGTTTTTATTGCTTCAATACTTTTCAGCCATGTTATTTACCATCCTGTTTTAAACAAAAAAACGATGAGAATTGTGCTTGTGGTGTCAGCCCTTCCATAGCCTGACCCTGTGACCTTCCTCCATACAGAGGATTTGCAGTCCCAGGCAATTCTCCAGCAGGATGTAGTAATCTCATTACAGGTCTATGCTGTGCCGCCCTAAACCCCTCCCAACAGGGGAACGCCGGACACCATTCTGTAATAGATCTGACTTCTTCCCATTCAATTACAGGATTCATGTAAAAGTGATTCCGACAAAAAAGGAGAAACACACGATACATCAAACAGGATGAAAGCTTCTCCAGAATAGACTAAAGGCACCGAAGAATAGCGGGCGGCACCACTGCTCTGATATACAAAATTCATGGTGTATTCAAAAGTCCCGCTCGGAACTATATTGTAGTAGATAGGGGTGCAGGGGGGCATTTTAATGGTCTAATTAAAAGTCAAGTTTTACAGTACGGGTGAGTGCTCATACTCTATTTATTTCTTTTTGCGAACATTTAGTTTTCCAGAATAGATTCTGAGATTTGAGTAGCTTCTAAACCAGTATTTCCCAACCATGGTGCCTCCAGCTATTGCAACTGAATAGCTTTTCCAGGAAATTGTGCTGACAAAATGAAAAATAAAGCATACTACACAGGAACTACCCATGCAGCCAGTCACAGTGGGGACCTGCCTAGGCCAGTGATTGGCTGAGCAGACACTTCCTGCATGGTCGCCAGGTCACAGGAAGACGCCAAAAGTAACAAGTAAAAGTAGCCAGGAAGCATAGGAACTGAGAAGTGGTCTGTGGTCACCACCTGCAGAACCACTCCTTTAATGGGGGTATCTTGCTAATTGCCTATAATTATCACCTGTTGTCTTTTCCATTTGCTTACAGGACAGCAGATGCAGGGGATCAGCACAGGTGTAATTTACTTTTTATTTTGGCAGCACCCAGAGCCCTTCCTGAAAATCTTTTCTTCCTCAACAACCTCTTTAGGTGAGTACTGCTTTTTTTTTCAATGATTTTTATTTTTTATAATTTTTTTTATTTTTTTTAAATACAACTCAGAATATAGCACCCCTGTATATTCGAGGTTTTAGTAATGAATAGTAAATCGTATTAGAACAGTAGAGAATAGCAACACACAAGTGCAGCCCTTTTTTAATGTTTTTTTTTTTTTTTTACTCAGTCAGTTTTTTCTGTTTTATCAAAGCATTTTCGATTTTTCCAAAGCATTTCATACGGTGCCACATAAAAGATTGGTGCATAAAATGAGAAGGAACGGGCTGGGGGAGAATGTGGGTAAGTAACTGGCTCAGTGATAGGAAACAGAGGGTGATTATTAATAGTATTTATTCTGATTGGGTGACTGTTACTAGTGGTGGTTACTAGTCTTGGGTCCTGTTCTATTTAATATATTCATTAATGACCTTGTAGAGGGGTTGAATAGTAAAGTAGCAATCTTTGCAGATGATACTAAACTCTGTAAAGCGGTAAACACAATAGAAGACAGTGCACTGTTACAAATGGATCTGGATAGTTTGGGGGGTTTTGGCTGAGAAGTGGCAGATGAGGTTCAACACTGATAAATTCAAGGCTGCTTTCACACTATAAAAGTTTAAAGATCCGTTATGAAATTCCGTTATAAAGTCTTTTATAACGGATCCTTAAACTTCCGTTAATAAATCCCATTAAAGTCTATGGGATTTTTTAATCTTCCGTTTGTACCTTTTTTGTTCCGTTAAACTAACGTCCGTTAGTTATAATGGAAAAATAGAACGGACATGCTGTATTTTGTTTCCGTTTATAATTAACAGATCATTGAACGTCCGTTAATTATTAACATTGAAGCCTATGGCGTAATGGACGTTACAAAATACACCCGTTATTGTCTGTTAATTTAACGTCCGTTAGTGCTACTGAGCATGCTCAGTGGAGACTTCACACTCCTGAAGTCACATGGGAAAGTTGAGTAGTGCTCACACCCCCTGTCACACCCCCTCTACTTCCTGGTCAGACAGCAGGAGGCAGCAGTAGGAGTCTGTTCTGGGTATCCGTATTCATCCGCCGCCATCCGCCTGATAGCACCCCAGATCGCACTTCAACAGCGCTCTATTAACAGCCCAAGAACCAGAGTAGTGCACCCTCCTGCACCCCCCCTCCAGGAGGCAGAGTAGTGCACCCTCCTGCACCCCCCCCCTCCCTCCAGGAGGCAGAGCAGTGCACCCTCCTGCACCCCCCCCCCTCCCTCCAGGAGGCAGAGTAGTGCACCCTCCTGCACCCCCCTCCCTCCAGGAGGCAGAGCAGTGCACCCTCCTGCACCCCCCCTCCCTCCAGGAGGCAGAGTAGTGCACCCTCCTGCACCCCCCTCCCTCCAGGAGGCAGAGTAGTGCACCCTCCTGCACCCCCCCCTTCCAGGAGGCAGAGTAGTGCACCCTCCTGCACCCCCCCCCCCCCTCCAAGTGGCAGAGTAGTGCACCCTCCTGCACCCCCCCCCCCCTCCAGGAGGCAGAGTAGGCAGAGTAGTGCACCCCCCCCCCCCTCCAGGAGGCAGAGTAGTGCACCCTCCTGCACCCCCCCCCCCTCCAGGTGGCAGAGTAGTGCACCCTCCTGCACCCCCCCCCCCCCCTGATAGTCTGATAGAAAGCATACGATAATACTCTCCCTCTCAATGCTGCAATGCAGACTGCGGCAGGATCATTGTGGAATCCTTTTATACCCTCCCCTTCAGGTAGGAGGAGGAGCTTCAGCTGTTGCAAGGTGTGCAGGTAGGGAGAGGCCAAACAAAGGTGAATATAACGGACGTTAGTAATAAGGTATTAACGGATAATAACGGATAAACATTTATCCGTTTAAGTAACGGACGTTAGAAGTCTATTCATCCGTTATAATCGTTTTATTCATCCGTTATATAACGTCCGTTAAATCAGTATAGAATTTAATATAACGGATGTTTTATAACGGATTTATGAACCATAGTGTGAAAGTAGCCTAAGGTAATGCACATGGGGAGGAAAAATCTGGGACGGGGTTATATATTAAATGGGAGAACACTTGGGACGACTGACATGGAAAAGGATTTAGGAGTTTTAGTTAACAGTAAATTTAGCTGTAGTGACCAGTGTCAGGCGGCTGCTGCCCAGGCAAATAAAATCATGGGGTGCATCAATAGGGGCACAGATGCGCATGACAAGGAAATAATTCTACCGCTGTACAAATCACTAGTCAGACCACACATAGAATACTGTGTACAGTACTGGGCACCAGTGTACAAGAAAGATATAGTGGAGCTGGAGAGGATTCAAAGACGGGCAACCAGAGTAATACCAGGAATGGGAGGACTACAGTACCCAGAAAGATTATCAGAATTAGGGTTATTTAGTTTAGAAAAAAGAAGTCTTCGGGGCGACCTAATAACTATGTATAAATATATCAGGGGACCGTACAGAGATCTCTCCCATGATCTATTCATACCCCGGACTGTATCTATAACAAGGGGGCATCCTCTACGTTTAGAGGAAAGAAGGTTTCTTCACCAGCACAGACGGGGGTTCTTTACTGTAAGAGCAGTGAGACTGTGGAATTCTCTGCCTGAGGAGGTGGTCATGGGGAACTCTGTAAAAGAATTTAAAAGGGGTCTGGATGCATTTTTTGGAGAGTAAGAACATTGCTGGTCATGTATACTAGATTTATAGGGACAGAACGTTGATCCAGGGATTTATTCTGATGCCATATTTGGAGTCGGGAAGGAATTTTTACCTCTAGTATGAGGGTTTTTTGCCTTCCTCTGGATCAACTCAGTAGGGACTCATTAGGGTTATAGGTTGAACTAGATGGACTCTATGGTCTTTTTTTAACTTTATGAACTATGTTACTATGTAAGCAACCCCTTTTATCATTTTCTACTGTATTGTGTTTGCAATTCTTTGCCTACCCATGTACCCCTGTGATCACAGACTCAGGCAGAAAAATTCTGCTCTGAAATTTTTTTTTTGGCTGCACCGTGCACATGGCGGAAACATCTGCCGTGGAAATTCCAGTTCCAGCCACTGCAGAAAGAATTAACATATGAATACTGTCTGCGGAATCCGCTCCGAAATGCATCTATGAAGCTGTGCTGGTCCGAGCGGTCCTAGCACCGGCATGTTCTCCGGACCCCTGCTGCGTGCAGAACATCCTCAGAAAATTTTCCAGGCGCACATTACACAAAAAATCTGCAGTGTGAAAATGGCCGTACCAAGAAAGTTGGCAATAAAAAGTGGCTGAAGTTAAAAACATAAAAAATAAAAGCCAAAAATATGCTTTAGTTTTGCAGTACGCAAACCGTATCAATGTTTCTGCAGCACCAAGAAGTAACAATGTGGCCCTTAGATAAAAAAGCTCAGCAGATGATAAGCTCAGCCCTGATGCTTATACATTGTATCCTCCGGTCGTTTGTTCATCAGTTATTTCCTGTTGTGTTTACACAGTGGACTCCGACTCCTCAGTTACACCCAACACAAGAATTTACCGTTTTGATCTAATGAGACAGTCATATGCAGATGATCCCGTCTCATGGTTTTCTTACATGGTAATAATCATGGAATTCAATTTGTTACAAAAAAATAAAAATAATAATAAAACACAGTTACAGATTTCTCAATCTTTCAGAGACTAAAACTGGAGGGATTTTGCCCATAACAACCAATCCCAGCTCAGCGTTCATATCATATTGAGCCCTGGTAAAATAAAAGCTGAGCTGGGATTCATTGTTATGGGCAAATCCCTTCCCTGTCTCAGGCGTATTGATAAATCTGGGCCATTAATATCATTATTTCTCATACTTCTAATAATTGAACACAAAGGGGGGAATTTATCAATGACGCTCATCTGCAAAATTGCGTTCGCAGTGTATTTTTATTTTGCACTTGACTTGCGCCAGAATTACAACAATATTGCAATAAATTATTAGGGTACGTCCACACCTACGGTATTGTCACACCTCCCATTATTAGGGTATAAATGTGAACAGCTTCAGAGAAGATGAGGCGGAGTGACGACGCTGGAAGGAACTGATCAGGTAAGATGAACAAAGAAATCTTTCACGGACCAGCATTCAACGTGTTTTCAGGCTCATAGGCCGCTTCATCAGGATGCCAGATGAAGCGGCCACCTAGCCGGGAAACGTGTTACATGCTGGTCCATTAAAGATTTCTTTGTTGATCTTTATAAATAAATAATAATCATAATCGCTGTTTCTTTAAAAAAAAAAAAAAATCAGAGTAGCGACAAATATCGCAAAATCACCCTGCACACTTTCCTGGTACACGCAATCATACCCACATATGAACTGCGTGCAATAATGCCTGCGGCCTGCAAAGTGGTAACCACATGGTGGTCATGAAATGCCCGTGGCCAGTGAGCACATGTTCACAACCAACACCATACAATGTGCATCGCAGCCATCCATGTACCTACCTTCACTCCAAGAATGATTTGCGTGGAGAAATTGAGCAAATATGGTGGATGGTAAGGGATTGTGTCAGAGTATCCAGAACACAGCAAAAGAGGGCTCTGAGCGCTCCTCCCCCTTCCCATGTGACTCCCTGAGTGTGAAGGCTTTACTGAGCATGCTCAGTACAAATAACAAACGTTAGAATAACGGGCAATAACGTGTTTTTTGAGAACATCCATCATCCATTGACTTCAATGTTAAAAAAAACATCCGATATTCCACCGTTATTTGTGACGGACAAAAAATTTGTGCATGGGACGTTATTTCTCCCGTCACAAATAACGTCCGTTAGTCATTACGGGCTATAACTGGTAACAACGGATGCTCAAAAAATCCTATAGACATGAGTGGGATTTTTTGACAGCAGTTTTTAGGATTTTGTGACGGGAGATTGTAACGGGTCTTTGTACAGGATGAGGTAGTGTGAAAGCAGCCTTAACCTGATCAGGTCCTTCCAGCGCCATCACTCTGCCTCATCGTCTTTGAAGCTGTTCACATTTGTATCTGTCCATTCTGGCAGGAGAGCTGCTGAGGGATTTCACACCTGTTCACACCTTTACCCACTGTTGTGTATGGATTACACAACCTGCTTTGGTGCATTATTGATTTTCAAAGGACACCATTAATGAGATTGATTTACACTATGGAGCGCTCCTGCTTTTTATCTTAGGTTATTATTAGGGTATACCCACACCTACTTTATTGACGCACCTCCCATTATTAGGGTATGTCTACACCTACTTTATTGGCACACCTCCCATTATAAGGGTATGTCCACATCTACCTTATTGGCACACCTCCCATTATTAGGGTATGTCTACACCTACTTTATTGGCGCACCTCCCATTTAGGGTATGTTCACACCTACTTTATTGTCACACCTCCCATTATTAGGGTATGTCTACACCTACTTTATTGGCACACCTCCCATTATTAGGGTATACCCACACCTACTTTATTGGCACATCTCCCAATATTAGGGTATACCCACACCTACTTTATTGTCACACCTCCCATTATTAGGGTATGTTCACACCTACCTTATTGTCACACCTCCCATTATTAGGGTATGTCTACACCTACTTTATTGGCACACCTCCCATTATTAGGGTATACCCACACCTACTTTATTGGCACATCTCCCATTATTAGGGTATACCCACACCTACTTTATTGTCACACCTCCCATTATTAGGGTATGTTCACACCTACCTTATTGGCACATCTCCCATTATTAGGGTATGTTCACACCTACCTTATTGTCACACCTCCCATTATTAGGGTATGTTCACACCTACCTTATTGTCACACCTCCCATTATTAGGGTATGTTCACACCTACCTTATTGGCACACCTCCCATTATTAGGGTATACCCACCCCTACTTTATTGTCACACCTCCCATTATTAGGGTATGTTCACACCTACCTTATTGTCACACCTCCTATTATTAGGGTATGTTCACACCTACCTTATTGTCACACCTCCCATTATTAGGGTATACCCACACCTACTTTATTGTCACACCTCCCAGTATTAGGGTATACCCACACCTACTTTATTGTCACACCTCCCAGTATTAGGGTATACCCACACCTACTTTATTGGCACATCTCCCAATATTAGAGTATACCCACACCTACTTTATTGGCACATCTCCCAAAATTAGGGTATACGCACACCTTCTTTATTGGCACATCTACCATTATTAGGGTATTATAAGGGTATGTTCACACCTGCCTTATTGTCACATCTCCCAATATTAGGGTATACCCACACCTACTTTATTTTCACACCTCCCATTATTAGGGTATGTCTACACCTACCTTATTGGCACACCTCCCATTATAAGGGTATGTCCACATCTACCTTATTGGCACACCTCCCATTATTAGGGTATGTCTACACCTACTTTATTGGCATACCTCCCATTATTAGGGTATACCCACACCTACTTTATTTTCACACCTCCCATTATTAGGGTATGTCTACACCTACTTTATTGGCACACCTCCCATTATTAGGGTATGTCTACACCTACTTTATTGGCACACCTCCCATTATAAGGGTATGTCCACATCTACCTTATTCACCAAAAGATCACCGAAGTGATCCACTAATTCCCTATATTTCCCATATATTTGTTGAAAGGTATAATCTTTATTAATTTCAAAACACCAACAAAAAAGGAGTTAAAATTTGCAGTGTATCTCTCCTCCTGTATTATTAGTTATCTGTGCCAGCCAGGCATCACCTATTATCTACCTGTGTGTACCTGCAGTGTACACACGGTTAATGGAGGAGTCTACACTGTATATTAAAAAACCTGTCCTATGCCCCCCTCGACATGTTTCGCCGCAAGACGCGGCTTTGTCAAGAGGCCCCTAAGCCTCTTGACAAAGCCGCGTCTTGCGGCGAAACATGTCGAGGGGGGCATAGGACAGGTTTTTTAATATACAGTGTAGACTCCTCCATTAACCGTGTGTACACTGCAGGTACACACAGGTAGATAATAGGTGATGCCTGGCTGGCACAGATAACTAATAATACAGGAGGAGAGATACACTGCAAATTTTAACTCCTTTTTTGTTGGTGTTTTGAAATTAATAAAGATTATACCTTTCAACAAATATATGGGAAATATAGGGAATTAGTGGATCACTTCGGTGATCTTTTGGTGAATTGGTTTAAATAACCCTCCATATATTGGTCCGCAGTTGGATCACACATCTACCTTATTGGCACACCTCCCATTATTAGGGTATGTCTACACCTACTTTATTGGCATACCTCCCATTATTAGGGTATACCCACACCTACTTTATTTTCACACCTCCCATTATTAGGGTATGTCTACACCTACTTTATTGGCACACCTCCCATTATAAGGGTATGTCCACATCTACCTTAATGGCACACCTCCCATTATTAGGGTATGTTCACACCTACCTTATTGGCACACCTCCCATTATTAGGGTATGTCTACACCTACTTTATTGGCATACCTCCCATTATTAGGGTATACCCACACCTACTTTATTTTCACACCTCCCATTATTAGGGTATGTCTACACCTACTTTATTGGCACACCTCCCATTATAAGGGTATGTCCACATCTACCTTAATGGCACACCTCCCATTATTAGGGTATGTTCACACCTACCTTATTGGCACACCTCCCATTATTAGGGTATACCCACCCCTACTTTATTGTCACACCTCCCATTATTAGGGTATGTTCACACCTACCTTATTGTCACACCTCCCATTATTAGGGTATGTTCACACCTACCTTATTGTCACACCTCCTATTATTAGGGTATGTTCACACCTACCTTATTGTCACACCTCCCATTATTAGGGTATGCCCACACCTACTTTATTGTCACACCTCCCAGTATTAGGGTATACCCACACCTACTTTATTGGCACATCTCCCATTATTAGGGTATTATAAGGGTATGTTCACACCTGCCTTATTGTCACACCTCCCATTATTAGGGTATACCCACACCTACTTTATTGGCAAATCTCCCAATATTAGGGTATACCCACACCTACTTTATTGGCACATCTCCCAATATTAGGGTATACCCACACCTACTTTATTTTCACACCTCCCATTATTAGGGTATGTCTACACCTACTTTATTGGCACACCTCCCATTATAAGGGTATGTCCACATCTACCTTATTGGCACACCTCCCATTATTAGGGTATTTCTACACCTACTTTATTGGCACACCTCCCATTATTAGGGTATACCCACACCTACTTTATTTTCACACCTCCCATTATTAGGGTATGTCTACACCTACTTTATTGGCACACCTCCCATTATAAGGGTATGTCCACATCTACCTTATTGGCGCACCTCCCATTATTAGGGTATGTCTACACCTACTTTATTGGCGCACCTCCCATTATTAGGGTATGTTCACACCTACTTTATTGGCACACCTCCCATTATTAGGGTATACCCACACCTACTTTATTGGCGCACCTCCCATTATTAGGGTATACCCACACCTACTTTATTGGCACATCTCCCATTATTAGGGTATGTCTACACCTACTTTATTGGCGCACCTCCCATTATTAGGGTATGTCTACACCTACTTTATTGGCACACCTCCCATTATTAGAGTATAGAAGGAGAGGGGGGATAAAAAAAAGTCTCATCCCAAACCAAAAGCCGATAAGTACTGAATGGTTAAGATTTTTTTATAGAAGTAATTCACAAATCTGTTTAACTTTCTTTCATGTCCCGACTCCGCCCCGTGTAACGTCACTCCCCGCCCCGTCAATGCAAGTCTATGGGAGGGGGCGTGATGTCGCACGGGGCGGAGTCGTGACGCCACGATACTCCGTCCCCGTGGTCGGGAGGCATAAGACTTGGAGCCTCCAGCGCTTCCTGCAGTGCTTACAGGTGGGTGCTGCATGCTAGATTGCGGGGGTCCCCAGCGGCGGGACCCCCGCGATCAGACATCTTATCCCCTATACTTTGGACAGAGTACCCCTTTAACATAGTGTGTTACATTCTCTCTGCTGTCTGTGAATCGAAACCTCTAGAAACTGAAAACATGCTCATGCCATATGGATCGTGTTGTGTCATGGTATTGGCCATGTAAGGGAGTGGGGAAACTTATTAAAAGTGTCATTTTGGGCTTCGTTAGGAGGCAGAGGCTCCAAAGCAGCAGTATCATTGGGAAGCAAAGCAGTGATGGTGCAGGGACAAGGAGGTAAGCATTGCAGGGACCCCTGGGGACTTGGGCCTGGCCAGTGCTGAAGCAGATTGTGGGCTGCTGATGGGAGATGATCTAGCCATACGCCATATCAGTAGGTGACTAGAACAGGGAGGGTGAGCTAAGTATTGAACATTTCACCATTTTTCTCACAAAATACTGTTTCTTTGAGACAACAATACCTTCTAATTCCAAGAAGCTTTTTGGAACACCTGGTTAATTTATGGTAAAATAATCGTCTTTTGTATTACGGCCCTAACAGAGCTCACTGGAACATTCTGAAGCTTATGAATGCGCCTGTAACCAACGCCTCTGTTATGTTTTACTACAATTAGGTTGTGAAGGTCTTAAGACAGCTCTTTGGTTTTACCCATCATGAGATGTGTCTTGTGTGAAGTCTCGGAAATGAGACCCTTTTGTAGTCATCAGTTGGGAGTTAACCAGCTGATATTAAAGGGGTACTCCCCTGGAAAACATTTTATTTAAATCAACTGGTGCCAGAAAGTTAAACATATTTGTAAATTACTTCTATTTAAAAATCTTAACCCTTCCAATACTTATCAGCTGCTGTATGTTCCAGAGGAAGTTCTTTTCTTTTTGAATTTCCTTTGTGTCTGACCACAGTGCTCTCTGCTGACACCTCTGTCCATGTCAGGAACTGTCCAGAGCCGGATAGGTTTTCTATGAGGATTTGCTCCTACACTGAACAGTTCCTGACATGGACAGAGGTGTCAGCAGAGAGCACTGTGGTCAGACAGAAAGGAAATTCAAAAAGAAAACAATTTCCTGTGGAGCATACAGCAGCTGATAAGTATTGGAAGGATTAAGTTTTTTAAATAGAAGTCATTTACAAATATTTATAACTTACTAACACCAGTTGATTTAAAAAAAAAAAGTGTTTTCCAGTGGAGTACCCCTTTAAGAGCATGCCACAGACCCGATTTAGTTGCACAAGCCAGAACTTGATTTTCATTTCTTAGTGGTCATAAAACAAATAGAAGTCTCTTCAATGGTTTTTACCATTTGCATCTCTTTAACATCAGGAGCTGGGAAAGGGGAGATGATTCTGTCAAATTCTCTCTCTTTCTAATACAGTCTGCCTTTAAATGTGAAGTTTCCGGTAACACAGGCTTACGGTGTCCATTTGGGTGAAATAAGTATTGAACACATCACCATTTTTCTCATTAAATATTTCCAAAGGTGACATAATATTTTTACCAGATGTAATCCATATAAATCCATATAAATATACAAGGAAACCATAACAAATAAGCTTAGAAATTACGTTATGTGTAATAATGCGACATGACACAGGGAAAAAGAATTGAATATATGAAGAAAGGGAGGTGCAAAAAGACACGGAAAGCCAAGACAACAGCTAAAATCTATTAGTAATTAAAAAGAAATCCACCCCCTTGTCAGTGCAAGTTAAAGGGGTACTCCAGCCCTAATACATCATATCCCCTATCCATAGGATAGGGGACAAGATGTCTGGTTGCGGGGGTCCCGCCGCTGGGGACCCCCGCAATGTCATTGCGCACCCACCTTTGTAAGCTCTCCGCAGCACTGGAGGCTCCAAATGTGTAGTATGACGACCACGGGGCCGGAGTATCGTGACGTGACGACTCCGCCCCCGTGTGATGTCACGCCCTGCCCCCTCAATGCAAGTCTATGGGAGGGGGCGTGATGGCCGTCACGCCCCCTCCCTTAGACTTGCATTGATGGGGCAGGACGTGACTTCACACGGGGGCGGAGAGCTCACAAAGGTGGGTGCGCAATGACAGATTGCGGGGGTCCCCAACGGGCGGGACCCCCACGACCAGACATCTTATCCCCTATCCTTTGGATAGGGGATAAGATGTATTAGTGCTAGAGTACCCCTTAAGCATGTGGATACATTTGTTGTGGTGCTTATGTGTAGATTTTGGACTGTGGGCAAAAAACCTGGGGTAAATACTACTGCTTAAGGGTGCTGGTTCACAGAGTGGTCGCCTTATGTCAGTGTTTTCCAAACAGTGTGCCTCCAGCTGTTGCAAAAGTACAACTCCCAGAGGCTGTCCGGGCATGCTGGGAGTTATAGTTTTGCAACAGCTGGAGGCACGCTGTTTAGAAAGCACTGCCTTATGTGGAAGCCTAGTACTTTATCTGTTCTTCTTTGATACTTGCAGCAAATACCTGGCAATTTGTTTTACGGTGCGTTCACACATGTTTATTTTTGCTGCAGATTTGCTGTTGCAGATTTTGCTGCCCATTGAAGTCAATGGGGAGCAAAATCTGCAGCAGCAAATCTGCAGCAAAAATATGCACATGTGAACGTACCCTTAAATTGGTTTACTGCAAATGGAAGCAGTTTTCCAAGAGGTGCCAAGGATTTTCAACAACTACCAATGTCCAATGTACTGATAAAGTGTAATGCTAGTGCATATGGTTACCACGACATGTAGGTTCACTCCTAGGGTATGTTCACACAGTGGAAATTGCTGCTGAATTTCAGTGGACTTCTGTGCTATCTATACACAGGATTCTGCTGAAATTCAGGTCCCATTGATTTCAATGGGATTCTGCCACGGAATGTCGTAAAATATAAGACTAGTTTTATATTTTGACGGAATGCGGAAAGCAGTATTTCCGTAGGGGAACGCATACATTTCCAATAAGTATAATGTGAGCACTGAAGGACATTAGGACATAGATGAGAGAAGACTGATAGGAATGGCAGCTGTATTTTATATAACATTGGGGAGGACATCAGGTGAAGATCTGATACCAAATAAAGTCCAGTCAGGAAATAGTCCAGAGACAGGAATGGAAAGAAGATATTGGGTTTCAGCACTGCAGGCGATCCCAGGAAGGAGACGCTGGGAATCACAAGACACTAACATGTCGCTCCTCTCCAGACACAAGTCACCGGAAGAGGAGATTAAAGTTTAATAAGAAATGATGAGTCTTCACTAAACCATTTGTTCCTCGTCGCAGTCTGAGAGATATTAAAGTATTCCATCAAAACAATGAATCAATAAAAAGAGTTGTCTCCTGGGTGAACACTGATAATAAAAGTATAGGACGTCACAGCCAAGCCCTGGTGTCTAGAGGGGCCCCTGAATGGCACGTTATAATTGTACATTGGGGCTCAGGCAGAGGCGTAGCTTGGAGATTCTGGGCCCCATATGCCATTTATAATACTGGTTTCTTATGGGGTAGATGTGTTTTGGGGCCCCCTTAGGCACCAGGGCCCCGGTGCGACTTCTACCTCTATAGCTACGCCCCTGGCGTAGCTATAGAGGTAGCAGTCGCACCGGGGCCCTGGTGCCTAAGGGGGCCCCAAAACACATCTGCCCCATAAGAAACCAGTCGCAGTCTGAGAGATATTAAAGGTTGCACCCCTGGAGATGAGATTTATAAACAACAGAAGTGAAATCCTGTGACCTGTTATATATTATAGGGTGCTGCAGTGTTCCTCCCCAACCGAGTACAGTCTGATTGGCCTCTGTCCCAATGAAACTCATCCTATCATTTTCTCTTTTGTAATCATACCCGGAGATCAATGTTATAGGTCTGCTGAAAAAATTGTTTAAAGCCCTGAAAGACTAAATAAAAATATGAAAATAATGAATATGCTAGAACACAAAAAATACAATAAACTATTTTTTTTAAATAGATTTACAAGTCGACTCTGTCAGTCTGATCGCAGGGGTTGGTTTTCACAGACTTAAAAATAATAATGGATCCCGTCTGTAGTCAAAGGGACTGCGCACTGAGCTGGATGCTTCTCCCAGTTATATCTAGACATTGGTCGGGGTCTCAGCACTGAGACCCTGACTGAGAAAAACTTTGGACATTTGTGCCTTTTGATGGCTTTGGATAAAAGCACTTTAAATTCTGTCACATTGTTGTTTCCCCGCAGCGTTTTTTTCTAAAAATGTCACTGTAGTTTTTCAGGCAGTTTTTTTTTAGATAAACCCACAAGTGGATCCAACAGGATGGGTGTCGCTGGCTGAAGGACATAGCTTCCCGGTTTCTCCCCTCCCCTTCCTGACCTCCTTCATGGCTGTGGATCCTTAGGTGCTGCTGATCACTGGGGTCACTTTTGGTGCTGCTAGAGCCTAATCTGGTTGTGGCCCCTGCAGGAAGGCCTAAGATGATACTTGCATATAGCATCCTGGCACTTGAGATGAATGAATTCTACAAAGACTTGCTGTAGATCGGGTGGAGGTGATCGGGTGGAGACAGCCCATTTAAAAAATTGAAAGACTACCTGTCACCAAATATTTATAAACTAACTCAGGCTATGTTCCTTAACTACTTCTTACACTCCTCCCACCCTTAAAAAAAGATTTCAGAGCTTTAAAAAGCTGTGTATCTTACTGTTCTTCTTGCTCACATAGTGCAATCTCCCAGCAGGAGAAAGTGGGCATTTCCCAGCAGGCATGACATCACTGAAGCCTGCCGGGGGACCACTTCTGCCCTCACATCATTGCAGTGCTGTGATGAATAGAAGACCTCAAGCTCTGTGCATGTTTCAGTGAGGCTCTGTGCATCTGTCAATCAACCTTAGTGCAGAGAAACACTTCCTGAGTTTGATATCCTGCCAGGCCAGGGGGTAGACCACACTAACTGTATTAATTGTGGCAGGGAACAGAACAGAGCCACCTAGTGGCCCTTTTTCTATTACATTTTAAACATATTTATGTTGATCATTTTAAAAGCAAGTGAATGGAAAATGTCTGCTAATTACACAAGTAACACTATATTAAAAGTTTTATTTGGAGACAGGTACTAATATTATAAATTAGCAGGATAAGTACCTTAAAGGGGTACTGTGGTTTCATGCACAATGAGAGCAGGGCACCAGGAAGGAGATCACAAGGGGTCTCAGTGGTGGGACTCCCCGCGATCATACACTTATCTCCTTTGCATAGGGGATACATAGTTTAGCACCACAGTACTCCTTTAAGTCACTGAATCATAATAACAGGAAAAAATAGCAAGTATAAATCACCTAATGTTTGCAATACTTCTGTGACTATACATAACTAAGGTGGCTCGATTACAATGTGCCACAATTCTAGTACAGCTGGAGCAAAATTCTGGCAAAACAGCCATAGTAAATCTGGGTTATTGTTAACTAGCTTTTGCCCGCGGCTTCACTCGCATTAAATCTGGGGTAACATAGATTTACTTTTTACGATCCTATAGTAATGAGGCCGTTCTGGGTAAAGTCTACGGGCATCCAAACAACCCAAAACATTACATCTGCTGTTTCATGGAATTGAAGATCGACATCCTTTGAGGACTTTTAACCAGCCTTCTCGTGTTGCTTATATACTGCCAACAGTCCTCATATTCCATCCTCCTATCCCGTCCTCCTATCTAGACCTCCTATCCCGATCTCCTATCCCGACCTCCTATCCCATCCTCCTATCCCTCCTATCCCGACCTCCTATCCCAACCTCCTATCTCGACCTCCTATCCCAACTTCCTATCCCGTCCTCCTATTTCGACCTCCTATCCCGTCCTCATATCCCGTCCTCCTATCCTGTCCTCCTAACCCGACCTCCTATCCCGAGCTCCTATCCCGTCCTCCTATCCCTTCCTCCTATCTCGACCTCCTATCTTTACCTCCTATCCCGACCTCCTATCTCGACCTCCTATCCCGACTTTCCTGACCTCCTATCCCAACCTTCCTGACCTCCTATCCCGACCTCCTATCTTGATCTATCTCGACCTCCTATCCCGACCTTCCCGACCTCCTATCCCGTCCTTCTATCTCGACCTCCTATCTCAACCTTCTATCCCGTCCTCCTATTTCAACCTCCTATCCCGTCCTCCTATCCCGACCTCCTATCTTGACCTATCTCGACCTCCTATCCCGACCTCCTATCCCGTCCTCCAATATCCACCTCCTATCTCGACCTCCAATCCCGACCTCCTATCCCAACCTCCAATCCCGTCCTCCTATCTCAACCTCATATCCCATCCTCCTATCTCGACATCCTATCTTGACCTCCTATCACGACCTCCTATCCCGATCATCCCGTCCTCCTATCTCGACCTCCTATTTCGACCTGCTATCTCGACCTCCTATCCCGACCTGTAATATGTGTACCAGGTATTCAAATATCTCCAGCCGTACGGAAGTTATGTGGGAACATACATTTCCCATTGATTTGCATGGGACTTTAAACAAAACCCCCGACCCTCACAAATGGGGGTAGTTAAGGGTTAAATTAACTATCCTATATTTTAAGTGGACATATAAATAACATGTGACCAAGTATTATCGAAATATCTCTTTGGAAGTTATGCAGTAACATATATTTCCCATAGACTTGTATGGGACTTTAAAAAAAAACTAAAAAAAAAAAAAACTTTTTCACCCCCTTAAGGGTGGAATTTCGAAAAATCCTTTCCTATTCCTTGTCTACGTCTTAAAAACAACACCTGTTCAAAAATTCAGGTTTCTAGGTCCAAGGGTTTAGGCTGGGCGTTGATGAGTCAGTGAGTCAGGTCTTCTCCTTTTATATATAAGATAATAGGTGAAGCAGTGCCCCAATCTATGTTTCATAGATAATTTAGACATAAGTTGCATAGGTTCTTGTATGGAGCGGAGTGTTTATCCTGCTCCCTGCACATGGGTTTTCTTTCATTAAAGGGGGTTACATAGTTAGTACGGGTGAAAAAAGACACATGTCCATCAATTCAACCAAGGAGGTGAAGGGAAGGGGTATGGGCAAATGAATGGGGAAGGGATTCTATATTTCTGCGTAAGCGTTAAAGGAGATGTCCGGTGAAAAATAACTTATCCCCTATACACAGGTTAGGGGATAATTAGCTGATCGCAGGGGGTCCAACCATTGGGGCCCTCCACAGTCATCGGGACGGGACCCGGCGCTCAGTGAGGAGTGTGTGCTGCAGCCGGCACGCGCTCCATTTATTCCTATGGTATTGACGAAAGGATTACAGCTCTCAGGCATCATCTGTGGATAGGGGATAAGTTAATTTTTGACGGAGTACTCCTTTATGGGACAGTCCCATGTAGCGTATTTGATGCTGCGTATTTGATGCAGCTGTGTATTTGTGCGTATTTTGCTACCCATTGATGTCACTGGGTAGGAAAATATGCAGCTGCATCAAATATGCAATGTGGGACCGTACTCTTAATGTTATTTTGTTCTGGAATATATCTGTGGTGTCCCGGTACGTATTGCATACGTTACCTTGTGGTGAGGTCCCCAAAGTCAGAGTCCCTAGGAACAGTGGGGGTCCTCTTCCTTAGTTAACCCCTAGTCACCCATTAGTCACTTAATATTTGTAAATATTGACAGACATTTATCAAGGGGTTTAGTCAGGTTTACTTTACTATAATTGTCGCAAAATTCTCGCAACTCCGACTACGTGTCTTTTGTGCGACAATTTGCGTGAAGAACAAGAAAAGCAAGAAAATTCAAACTTGCTTACGTAGTTAATTTTTCAAAATGGATTTGCTTTAGTCAGGTATTTATTAACTGCGACAGTCGCAGCTGCGCAATAAAAAGTCGCAACTGCCTTAAAAATTGACAAAATTTACTCCAGCTCCAACATGGAGCAGGAAAAGCTACTGCCGCCCGGGCTCCGACATACTTTCTCCCCGCTACCCTCACTTCGCTACAGGGACACTGCAGTAATTTACATCCCCCCCCCCCCCCCCTCACCTGCCAGCGCCACACAACTCCCATCTGTCTGCTAACTGTTGCAAGACTACAAGTCCCAGCATGCCCTTACAGTGAGGACACGCTGGAAGTTGTAGTCTTGTAGCAGCGGGAGCTGAGCGGTGCAGACGGGAGACAAGGGGGGGGGGGATATCAGTGTCCCCATCATTATTAAGTGAGGGTAGCGGGGAGGCCGTATGAGGAGCCCGGGCGGCTGCACTGTAATGTAATGTCAGCCCGGGCTCCTTATAACATATACCAATGCCGCAGACTCCTAAATCCCCTGCTGTCATTTCACATTTCCCGCTGGGTCCTGTGATTGGCCAGGACCAGCAGCCAATCACAGGACCCGACCGGAACAGTGACATGATTAGGGGATATAGGAGTCTGTCGGGGGGGGGGGGGGCTAGGTCCGTCAGCATACACCCCCCCCCCCCCGGGCTTCACTGTTCCCGGCCTCCGCCCTCACCAGCACCCCTCTGACCCCCCCTCCCCCGGGCTTCACCTGCACTGCCCTTACTGTAAGGGCATGCTGGGAGTTGCAGTCCTGCAGCTGGGGCAGGGGACAAACTTGTCACTTGCCCACACATTTCCTGCACCACACAACTACATCTCCCAGCATGTCCTTACTGTAAGGGCATGCTGGGAGTTGTAGTCGTGCGGGGCAGGAGATGTGCGAGCAGTTGATAATAAATGTACTAACCCATTTTTTTGTTTTTTTTTTCTTCTCATTTCAGATCCGTGTATCCTGTGGACTCCTTCGGAGTCGGTGGACTACTTCCATGACCAGCGTTTTTCTTTGTTTGATTTTTAATAAAATGGTTAACGAGGGCTTGTGGGGGAGTGTTTTTTGTAATATATTTTTTTTAAACCTGTTGTGTTTTTTCCTTACTTTACTTGACAGGCTTAGTAGTGGAAGCTGTCTTATTGAAGGAATCCATTACTAAGCCGGGCTTAGCGTTAGCCACAAAAACAGCTAGCGCTAACCCCCTATTATTACCCCGGTACCCAACGCCACAGGGGTGCCGGGAAGAGCCGGTACCAACAGGCCCGGAGCGTCATAAATGGCGCTCCTGGGCCTAAGCGGTAACAGGCTGGTGTTATTTAGGCTGGGGAGGGCCAGTAACAATGGTCCTCGCCCACCCTGGTAACGTCAGGCTGTTGCTGCTTGGTTGGTATTTGGCTGAGAATAAAAATAGGGGGGACCCTATGCATTTTTTTTTAAATAAATAATTAAATATAAAAAAAAAAAAAAACACATAGGGTTCCCCCTATTTTTATTCTCAGCCAAATACTAACCAAACAGTAACAGCCTGACGTTACCAGGGTGGACGAGGACCATTGTTACTGGCCCTCCCCAGCCTAAATAACGCCAGCCTGTTACCGCCTAGGCCCAGGAGTGCCATTTTTGACACTCTGGGCCTGTTGGTACCGGCTCTTCCCGTCACCCCTGTGGTGTTGGGTACCGGGGTAATAATTGGGGGTTAGCGATAGCTGTTTTTGTGGCTAACGCTAAGCCCGGCTTAGCTTCCACCACTAAGCCTGTCCAGTAAGTAAAAAAAAAAAAAAAAAACACAACAGGTTTAAAAAAAAAAAGGAGTCCACAGGATACACAGATCTGTAGAAGAAGTAAAAAAAATATATATATAAAAAAAGTACATTTAGGGAGAAAAAAATGTGTTAAAAAATGTAATAAACACACATATTATATATATATATATATATATATATATATATATATATATATGCACATTTTTTTTCAAAGCTGCAAAGTGGTGTAGTCATTATTTGGTTTTTGCTTATGTGTGCTAAAAAAATGGTATTTAAAAGTGATTTCTTGGTTTTTGCTCATGTAAGCCAAATTTATCAACCCCCTGTGATAGTATGATAAATATGTCATACATAAGCAAAAAAAATAGCAAGAAAAAAATTACTACAGAACTTGCTTACCAAAGCAATGTCCCCGATTATCTATATAAATAAATGTATATGGTATTACTCACTGTTTTAGCGTCGCAGGACCTGCGGGTCATGTGACCGGGTTGCAGAACTCTATGGTTTTCGCTAAAGGACCTTTGGTGGTTTTGGACATGTGATCACCCACAATCCATTGTAACGATGAGTGACAGCTGATTGGACCAATCCAAAACGGCCAGTACCTGCCCATATAAGGGAGCTGCGCCATCTTGATCGCTCTCTTGGGTTGCTGATTCTGGACGAGGTAGGACCTCCGCAGCTTACAAGACAAATTTCTAGGCCTAAGCCTTGCGGCCTAAGCCTGCGCTAGAGACAGATAGTTCATACAATTCCCCGCTACCTTCGCAAGATCTCCGGACCTAATCAAACCCCTAAATTCGGCGGATCTATGCAAATACAATCCTCTAAAGCTAAGGAGAACTTTCCGGTCCTAAGCATCTGTCAATCACTGCTGTGCTGTTTCAATAGACTCTGTTATCTGGACTGTTACCGTTATTGCAAATACAGAAAATCTTCAGTAAAGACTCCGCAAGTTTTAAGTTCAGCACTGCTGTGGACAATCTATTTATTCTACACTCACCTATTGCTCTTGGGAAGGGTGGCGATAGGCCCAGCATCAATACAGAGTTTTAACCCTAACCCTGGCGTCACGAGTGACAAGGGTTAACAGCGCCCTTTATAATACTGAACAGCAACACCCCAACTACCCTACACCCCCAAAAGGCTTTATTCCCCAAGTTTACCACATATCTAACCCTGTTTTGAAGTCCACAGCTGTTCCCAGTTGGGACCAGTTCCTGAGGAAGACTGTTCCACAAATGCACAGTTGGTAAAGATGGTTGTCACCAATGGAGACTAAACCTTTTTTTCCAGGTGGAGGTAGTGCCCCTTTGTCTTTTGAGGGGGTTTTACCTGGAATAGTTTTTCCCAATATTTTTTGTATAGGACATTTATATATAAAAAAGTTTATCATATCCCCCCTTAACCCTTTAAGGACACAGGGATTTTTCATTTCTGCGCTTTCAACTTTTTCTCCTTGCCTTCTAATAGCCATAACACTTTGTAATGACATCACTCATTTACCACAAAATCTACCGTGAAACCCAACTTTTTTTTGCAAATATTATGGGCATTCCATTTCTATGCAGTGTAAAAAAAATTGGGGCATATTTATCAAAACCTGTGCAGAGGAAACATGGAAAAAAAGCTAATATTGAGGCCTAGTGCTCAGGATGTGCTTTAAAACTTACCTTTTACTATATGCAATTAAAATAGTGATAAATGTGCCCAAGTGTGTTATATCAACAAAAGAACAACTGGTCCATAAATAATATCAATATATATACAAGGCACTCACTGGGTTCTGCAGGGCCCAGCCAATCAAGTGGTGCCACACCATCAGGGTATGACCAATGTATAGTAACAACAGGGAAACAAATATACCCTAAGAGCATCTGAAAAGCTACCTCCAACATGTTTCTACCACACAATATTAAGGTGGCGTCATCAGGTGGGTATTCAAACAATAAGCAATACGGACCAAGGTGATATAATATCAATAAACATGTCAGTGGTGACCAGCAGGACCTGTAAATAAAGACTGTCCCTATTAATCCTGTAAAGGAAAACGATGCAGAGTAGACCTTATGTGGTACAGTGTACATGTGGAAAGAGACTTTCCCTAGCAGTCAATCCACCATTCAATTGCCCATGGGAATAGGTCATCTGTTTTCCACGGTTAGCTGTTCCGCTCACACCGCCGAGAGGAGACACCTTCTAGCGGGCAGGGAGCCGGAGTTGGCTCTCTACGCTGTAGGTTCTGGCGTCTGACCTGAAAAGTGGAGCAGTAGCACATAGCAACCAATCAGATTGCTTTTTACATTTTTTAAAAAGCCTAAAAATATCGATCTGATTGGTTGCTATGGGCAACTGCTCCACTTTTCTTCTTTTAAAAAATTCTAATTTTTTGTACAAAAATCATTATTCTTAAAATGACCCTCTTCTGATCCCTATAACTTTTTTATTTTGCAATATACGCCATGATCTGTAGTTTTTATTGGTAACATTTTGGCTTTGATGAGACTTTTTGATCACTTTTTATAATTTTTTTTTCTCGCATATGAAGTGACCAAAAAATCAGGACCAAGCAGTTTTGGACTTTGGTGTGTTTTATTTACATTTCTGCCATTGACCGTGTGATTTAACTTTACATTTTAACAGTTCGGACATTTACGTAGGTAGTTAGGCATGTGGTTTATGTTCATTTTTGTTTATATTATTTTATTATAAAAGAAATGGGAAAAGGGGGTGATTCAAACTTTTATTATGGGAAGGGTTGATTCACATTTATTTATTTACATTTTATTCACAGTCTTTTAGTGCCAAAAAGGGCACAGAGGAAAGAAAGAGTCCTCCGTCCATCCTTTGAGCTAATTGGGACCCCACGATTTTGCCACAGTGGTCCCAATCAGCTACCTTGAAGCTACCAGTAAACTGATTCTGGGGCTTTAAGGAAGTTTGATTGCGGCATCAAAAGTGTTAATGCTGGACATCAGCCCAATCTGCTGTCAAGAGCACCTAAGACCAACTCAGTATGAAGCACACTCAGCTCCTGAGCAAGCTTCATAGAACAGGACATATACATCCTGCGTCCTTAAGTGGTTAAACATCTCCTAAAGGGGTATTCCAGGAAAAAATTTTTTTTTTTTTTTTTTTATATCAACTGGCTCCAGAACTTTAAACAGATTTGTAAATTATTTCTATTAAAAAATCTTAATCCTTTCAATAATTATCAGCTGCTGAAGTTTAGTTGTTCTTTTCTGTCTGGCAACAGCGCTCTCTGCTGGCATCTCTGCTTGTCTCGGGAACTGCACAGAGTAGAAGCGGTTTGCTATGGGGATTTGCTTCTAATCTGTGCGGTTCCCGAGACACGTGTCATCAGAGAGCAGTTAGACAGAAAAGATCAACTCAACTTCAGCATCTGATAATTATTGAAAGGATTAAGATTTTTTAAGAGAAGTAATTTACAAATCTGTTTAACTTTCTGGAGCCAGTTGATATATATTTTCCTGGATAACCCCTTTAAGACTAAACAAATGTTATTTTTTTAATCTTTCCTCATTGCTAAAATGCACCATGCTTTATTTTTAGTTTAGTTGCGCCCCTCTGTACCCTTTCCAGTTCCAGGGCATCCTTTCTATGAACCGGTGGCCAAAACTGGACAGCATATTCCAGGTGAGGCCGTACCAATGCTTTATAAAACTATAATAATGTGTCCCTGTCCCTTGAGTCCATGCCTCTTCTTATACATGACAATATCCTGCTGGCCTTAGAAGCAGCTGCCTGACATTGTGCTATTTTGTAGTCTATGATCTACAAGTCACCCAGATGCTTCTCTACCAGTGACTCTCCCAGACATGCAATGCATGCAGATTATTACTCCCCATAGGACATACAGTATATGATTCTGCAGGTTATTACTCCCTCGATCACATATGATGGATGCAGATTATTACTCCCCCTAGGACACATGATGGATGCAGATTATTACTCCCTCTAGGACAGGGGTCCTCAAACTTTTTAAACGGGGGGCCAGTTCACGGTCCCACAGACCGTTGGAGGGCCGGACTATAGATAACAAAACATGAATAAATTCCTATGCACACTTATATATCTTATTAGTGGACTACCACTTTAAGTATGCAGCACAGTTCCCCCACATTAGGTTGGCAGTATAGATCCCCCCACATTAGGGTTGAGAGTACAGTTCCCCCACATTATGTGTAGTACAGTTCCCCCACATTAGGTGCAGTACAATTCCCCCACATTAGGTGCAGTACAATTTCCCCACATTAGGTGCAGTACAATTCCCCCACATTAGGTGCAGTACAATTTCCCCACATTAGGTGCTGTACAATTCACCCACATTAGGTGCAGTACAATTCCCCCACATTAGGTGCAGTATACTTCCCCCATATTAGGTTGGCAGTATAGTTCCCCCACATTAGGTAGTAGTTCCCCTACATTAGGTTGTAGTTCCCCCCCACATTAGGTGCAGTATAGTTCCCCCACATTAGGTTGTAGTTCCCCCACATTAGGTGCAGTATAGTTCCCCCACATTAGGTGCAATATAGTCCCCCACATTAGGTTTGCAGTATGTTCCCCCACATTAGGTGCAATATAGTCCCCACATTAGGCTGGCAGTATAGTTCCCCCACATTAGGTGCAATATAGTCCCCCACATTACGTTGGCAGTATAGTCCCCCCACATTAGGTGCAATATAGTCCCCCACATTAGGCTGGCAGTATGTTATCCCACATTAGGTGCTATATAGTCCCCCACATTACGTTGGCAGTATGTTCCCCACATTAGGTGCAATATAGTCCCCCACCATTACGTTGGCAGTATAGTCCCCCCACATTAGGTGCAATATAGTCCCCCACATTAGGCTGGCAGTATAGTTCCCCCACATTAGGTGCAATATAGTCCCCCACATTAGGCTGGCAGTATAGTTCCCCCACATTAGGTGCAATATAGTCCCTCACATTAGGCTGGCAGTATAGTTCCGCCACATTAGGTGCAATATAGTCCCCCACATTAGGTTTGCAGTATGTTCCCCCACATTAGGTGCAATATAGTCCCCCACATTAGGTGCAATATAGTCCCCCACATTACGTTGGCAGTATCTTCCCCCACATTAGGTGCAATATAGTCCCCCACATTAGGCTGGCAGTATGTTCCCCCACATTAGGTGCAATATAGTCCCCCACATTAGGCTTGCAGTATGTTCCCCCACATTAGGTGCAATATAGTCCCCCACATTAGGTGCAATATAGTCCCCCACATTACGTTGGCAGTATGTTCCCCCACATTAGGTGCAATATAGTCCCCCACATTACGTTGGCAGTATAGTCCCCCCACATTAGGTGCAGTATAGTTCCCCCACATTAGGTTGTAGTTCCCCCACATTAGGTGCAGTATAGTTCCCCCACATTAGGTGCAATATAGTCCCCCACATTAGGTTTGCAGTATGTTCCCCCACATTAGGTGCAATATAGTCCCCACATTAGGCTGGCAGTATAGTTCCCCCACATTAGGTGCAATATAGTCCCCCACATTACGTTGGCAGTATAGTCCCCCCACATTAGGTGCAATATAGTCCCCCACATTAGGCTGGCAGTATGTTATCCCACATTAGGTGCTATATAGTCCCCCACATTACGTTGGCAGTATGTTCCCCACATTAGGTGCAATATAGTCCCCCACCATTACGTTGGCAGTATAGTCCCCCCACATTAGGTGCAATATAGTCCCCCACATTAGGCTGGCAGTATAGTTCCCCCACATTAGGTGCAATATAGTCCCCCACATTAGGCTGGCAGTATAGTTCCCCCACATTAGGTGCAATATAGTCCCTCACATTAGGCTGGCAGTATAGTTCCGCCACATTAGGTGCAATATAGTCCCCCACATTAGGTTTGCAGTATGTTCCCCCACATTAGGTGCAATATAGTCCCCCACATTAGGTGCAATATAGTCCCCCACATTACGTTGGCAGTATCTTCCCCCACATTAGGTGCAATATAGTCCCCCACATTAGGCTGGCAGTATGTTCCCCCACATTAGGTGCAATATAGTCCCCCACATTAGGCTTGCAGTATGTTCCCCCACATTAGGTGCAATATAGTCCCCCACATTAGGTGCAATATAGTCCCCCACATTACGTTGGCAGTATGTTCCCCCACATTAGGTGCAATATAGTCCCCCACATTACGTTGGCAGTATAGTCCCCCCACATTAGGTGCAATTTAGTCCCCCACATTAGGCTGGCAGTATAGTTCACCCACATTAGGTGCAATATAGTCCCCCACATTAGGCTGGCAGTGTAGTTCCCCCACATTAGGTGCAATATAGTCCCCCACATTAGGCTGGCAGTATGTTCGCCCACATTAGGCTTGCAGTATAGTCCCCCACATTACGTTGGCAGTATAGTTCCCCCCACATTAGGTGCAGTATGTTCCCCCACAGACATACAGCCTCCAGCCATACAGTATGGCTGGAGGCTGTATGCCTGTGTACTGCCCCACTTCAGTGTTCTGATCACCGCTCCTCGGGTCCGGCCATAGCAGGACCGGAGGATCACTGGTCGGAACACCGAAGGGACGCGCCGCTGGTAAACACTTAACAACTGCCAGCGCGCGTCCTTCTTGCTTCTTCTCCGCTCCTCCGCGCTCCCTTGCCATAGGCGCACGCATGGGACGTAAGTGACGTCCCTGTGTGCGCTAGCTCCCAGCGGTCTCCGCATTTTTAAAGTAAAATCAGGGCCGCAGGAACTTAACAGAGGCGTCCCTGTGTTCCGAAAGCAGGTTTCGGAACACAGGGATGTGCGGAGGCAAAAACACCCGGCAGGCCTCCCCCGCCGAACCCCCGAGACTGATTCACCGAACCCCTGGGGTTTGATTGAACCCAGGTTTAGAACCACTGCTCTAGGACATATGATGGATGCAGATTATTACTCCCTCTAGGACATATTATGGATGCAGATTATTACTCCCCCTAGGAGATACACGATGCATGCAGATTATTACTCCTCCCCTAGGACATATGATGCTGCAGGTTATTACTCCCCCTCGGACATATAATGCTGCAGATTATTACTCCCCCTAGGATATATGATGCTGCGGGTTATTACTCCCCCTAGGACATATGATGCTGCAGGTTATTACTCCACCTAGGACATATGATGCTGCAGGTTATTACTCCCCCTAAGACATATGATGCTGCAGGTTATTACTCCCCCTAGGACATATGATGCTGCAAGTTATTACTCCCCCAGGACATATGATGCTGCAGGTTATTACTCCCCCTAGGACATATGAAACATGCAGGTTATTACTCCCCCCTAGGACATATGATACATGCAGGTTATTACTCCCCCCTAGGACATATGAAACATGCAGGTTATTACTCCCCCCTAGGACATATGATGCTGCAGGTTATTACTCCCCCTAGGACATATGATGCTGCAGGTTATTACTCCCCCTAGGACATATGATACATGCAGGTTATTACTCCCCCCTAGGACATATGATGCTGCAGTTTTTTTTTGTACCCAGATTCATAACTTTACATTTATCCACATTGAACCTCATGTGCCAAGTGGATGCCCAGACACTCAGTCTATCCAAATCAGCTTATAACTTAAACATGTCTTCCATAGACTGTACCGTGCTACAAAGCTTGGTGTCATTTACAAAGATAGAAACAGAGCTATTATTCCCATCCTCTATATCATTATTAAATAAGTTAAACAACAGCGGGCCCAGTACTGAACCTTGGAGTACCCCATTAATAACCGGGGACCAATCAGAGTACGAATCATTGACCACCACTCTCTGGATACAGTCCTTAAGCCACTCTTTAAAAAAAAAAAAATAATAATAATAATACATAATATGGTCCTGGGGTGGCAATAGAAATATAAACTATACTTACCTAGCCCCCATCCCCTGATGGTCCCCTGGAGCTTCTATTCGGCTCTGTCTGATCACCCAATCTTCTCTCCTATTTCTGCTTCCAAGACAAGGTCAAGTTGCAGGACCTGCGGCTCAGCCAATCACTGGCCACAGCTGTGTCCTGGCTCGGCCCCTGATTGGCTGAGCTGCAGATCCTGCATCAAGCACTTGTCTCAAAAGGCAGGAAGAAGGAAGATTGGCTGATCAGACAGAGCCAAACAGGAGCTGCAGGGACTGGAGCTAAATAAGTATTGGTTTTCTTTTTCAATCCCCCCTTCCCCCTCACTTGCCTCAGCAAAACTACAACCCCCAGCATGCCCGGACAGCCTTTGGCTGTCCGGGCATGCTGGGAGTTGTAGTTTTGCAACAGCTAGAGGTACCTTGGTTGGCAAACACTGCTTTTAGGCTCTGTTAACAATGTCTGAAGTTTTGTCAATGTGATAGGAAGAATATAGCACTAACTTTATGTTTTATGGGAAACAGGATTTCCTTTGGATGCCTTATTATAAGTGTCCTCCCTTCATTGAATACTATTGAGAAATGACCATTGATAGAATTGCTGAAATGCGTTGCACAACATGCGATCAAACATTTAATACTGAACTTCAGATGCCATTGCTTTAAATGGAAATAGCAGCTCCTGGCTAATCCTTGGCGTTGTTGGATCTTCTCCAATGATACAGTTTCATAGAGTCTTAAGTAATCTTCAGGGTAAACATCTTTCGACAGGGATGTGAAGTGCATCTTCCTTCCACCGCGCCGGAGCGTATTACACAAATACGTCAAGTTACAGTGCGAAGCTGTGAATTCTCTGAACTCGATTCACTGTCAAAGTCAGGTTACCTGCCAGGAAAGTCCCAGGAAACTAGACACTCTGAATTTGCATTCTAGCAGTAAATGTAGGGCCGCCGTAAAGACCGTACATGTGGAAAAGTAGTCAGGGCCCAAGAAAAAATCGCCCATACTGACAGCTGCCACCCACCTGTCACTGCAGGTGACCTGTAACGGGAAACCCAGACTAATAAAAGAATGGGATCTCACATGGGCCTGGAAGGGAGACATCATTTACCTTTTCCACCTCCATAGGTTAAATCTGTGGTCAGTGGCGTAGGTAAGGTTGGTGTCAACTGGTGCGGTAGAAAATGGCGCCCCCATTCCTCCATTAATTCCCAACACGCTGTGCTTCCATTTCTTTCCTATATACTCTGCCTCCATTCATTCCATGTATATTGCCACCATTAATTCCCTATATACTGTGTCTCCCTTATTTCCTTATATACTGTGCCTCCATTATTTCCCTATGTACTATGCCTCCATTCTTTCCCTATGTACTGGGCCTCCATTCTTTCCCTATGTACTGCGCCTCCATTCTTTCCCTATGTACTGGGCCTCCATTCTTTCCCTATTTACTGTGCGTCCATTCTTTCCCTATGTACTGGGCCTCCATTCTTTCCCTATTTACTGTGCCTCCATTCTTTCCCTATGTACTGCGCCTCCATTCTTTCCCTATGTACTGTGCCTCTATTATTTTCCTATATACTGTGCCTCCATTATTTCCCTATATACTGTACCTCCATTAAGTCCTTATATACTGTGCCTCCATTGTTTCTCTATATACTGTGCCTACATGAATTCTTTATATACTATGCCTCCAATAATTCCCTATATACTGTGCTTCCAATAATTCCTCATATACTGTGCCTCTATGAATTTCCTACATACTGTGCCTCTATTAATTCCCTACATACTGTACCTCCATTAATTCCCTATATACTGTGTCTCCATAAATTTCCTATATTCTGTGCCTCCATCAATTAATTAATTAGATACTTTGCCAAAGCCCCATACATAGCATACTTACCTTACATGCTTGATCTGGCACTGTCCTCACTGGTTGCCGATCTGGCCTCAGTTAGCCAGACCTGGCGCCCAGATTCAGGCAGCGTGATTACACAATCTCACTACCTTCATCCTTTAGAAAGGATGGTGTTTGGAGCCTCGGGTTCTCATACATTGACAGCCGGTCACTCTTAATTCAAGCGCATCCTAAGGATGTGTTTACAATTGAATACATGCAGGAGGTGACAAATGCGGAATGATCACATACCGCTCGCCTGGCGGTGTCATCCCACTTGGGTGTGTCACCCGATGCAGTCCGCATCCCCCTAGCAACACCACTGTCTATGGTATTATGGTTATGTTATCCTCTTCTCCGTCTCATCCTATATTCAAAATGCAGGATTTGTATTTATTTAGTTGGGTGTCTCTCTCTAAATATATCTCACCTAATGCCAGAGGTGTAACTTGAGGGGATGCAGAGGTAGCAGTTGCACCTGCATTTCACCTGCCTGATCCTTTTGTTCTTGCGGACATAACCCCCCACCAGAGGAGTCTGGTAGTGGCTTGTACACTTTGGGCTTTCTAATTACCCAGCTGCCTGGATTTGATGAAGTGGTTTATGGCCCATAAAGGCCCTATAAACATTACATACATGTCGGCTGAAGGCATCAATTTCAACAGGACCAACTGACCATATTCAGATGTTGTTGGGGGATAGAAGGATCAGGCATGTTGGATCTCACCTGCCTGATCCTTTCCTTTTCGTGGACATAAGCCACCGCTAGAAGAGTCTGGTATTGGCTTGTACACCTTGGGCTTTCTAACTACCCAGCTATCTGCATTTGTATCCAATGGCTCATGGTGGCCGAAAGGCCCCATAAACATTAGATAAACGTCAGCTAAAGGACCAGACTTCAACAGAACCAACTGACCATCTACAGATGATGTTGGGGGAGAAAAGGATCATGAATTTTGGGTTTCACCTGCCTGATCGTGGACATAAACCACCGCCAGGGAAGTCTGGTAGGTGCTTACTCCTTTGCATTCAGAACAGACGAACACTTGGCCGAGTCAAGCATCCAAGTCTATAGGGGGAATCTATTGATTGAATGGGTTTTCAGCCGACAGGTATTGAAGGTATATGACCACCTGAAGACCACTGATAATATATACATAAGTAGCAACGACCTCCCTGATATATCAGCAGAATCCACTGTCTATAGCTGCCAACAGCCCAAGAGGCACATGCAAAGAAGTTTTAGGACACCAAATAGCTGCCTACAGTGATGATGTGGATGGTAGTACCTGAGATAGTTACACGTGCTCGGTATTTTACTTCCTTTATAGTTTATGCTGATTCACTATGAAAACCTTCTAAATTGTTGCTTTGAAGAAGGGTGTTACTGGGATAATAATGGTATTGCCCACGATCAGTCACACGGCTATAATATTCCTGTATGTCCCACATAACAATCCAAGCAATTATACGGCATATACAAACAATATGGATGTTCATCGATAGTAGAAAACCTTACGGACAGGCAGAACAAGTTCCATTTATTGTATCATATGTCTCTATACATGAGTAAACCTATATGTCAACGCTGGGTCATTTATATACAGTATGAGATACTGATAAGATACCAGGAGGGAAATTAACTGGGATGGATTATAGGAGAGTGGTCTCCAAATTGTGGCCCTCCAGTTGTTGCAAAACTACAACTCCCAGTATGCCCGACAGTCAATGTCTGTCCAGGCATGCTGGGAGTTGTAGTTTTGCAACAGCTGTAGGGTTAAAGTTTGGAGACCACTGCTTTAGGGTCTTTTATTTGTTGTTGAATGGGCCCACAACTTTGAAAGACTTAGGACTACTCCGCCCCTAGACATCTTATCCGCTATCCAAAGAATAGGAGATAAGATGTCTGATTGCGGGGGTCCTGCCCTGGGAACCCCCGCAATCTCTCCTGCAGCCCCCTAGTCATCTGGTGCATGGAGCGAGCCCCTCTATGCAAGTCTATGGGAGGGGGCGTGACGGCCACCATGCCCCCTCCCATAGACTTGCATTAAGGCGGTGGGGCGGGGCATCGCAAGGGGCGGGGCCATGACGTCACAATCCTATGGCCCCTGCATCACTTCGATCCGTGCACCAGATGACAGAGGGGGGCTGCAGGAGAAATCGCGGGGGTTCCCAATGGTGGGACCCCCGCGATCAGACATCTTATCCCCTATCCTTTGGATATAAGCCATCGTTTATCAATATATACCAGGTGAGAAATCCTGTTTTGAAAAATACAATTGATCTTCTTACATATCATTACACAGCAAATCTCTGGGTTTTCCAATAAACTGTTGTATTTCGGCTGCAATGTTTGGGTAATGGGCCTCGTGAACAATACCCAAGTGAGCGTGCGCTGACAGCACACAACTCCTGGAGGTCACGCTGACCGCTCACACACAATATATAAAGATCCAGATCATTTGCTACTTGAGGGTGATGTCAGTTTTACTGGACACTTTGACATAACTTTTAGGAAATCTCTTTCTACAGAAAATCTTGCAGAATTAAGAGCTGAGCTCGTCACCGCGCAGGACGGGGCAGATATATCAGGTCTGTGCAACAAGTATGTGGCAGGAGCAGGAGGATACAGTCTTGGCAGGAAGAAGTGGGATTATTGTAGGTGTCCCGTGTTATTTCTGTTCTAGTATGTCTTTTATCCTTTGCATTAAAGGGGTACTCCAACATTAGGAAAAAAAAAACATAAAAATCCTTTAAAAGCATATAGCATCTCTCACCCATCTGTCCAGTTCTAAATCCACCACAAATCCAGTTGTTTTAATCATCTTAGTCCTGTACTTCTGGGTTGTATTTTCTGATTGAGCAGCTGCTCAGTACTACAATTCCCAGAATGCATTGCTTTCCCTCAGATCTTTATCACAGTCCTTCCACCCTGCCTACTCCCCTCCTATAGCACTCCTGCCAGTTCCGCATCCAAAGCTGCTGAAGAACATCTCATTTTACAGCAAACTATCACACAGTCAGAGATGTTGCAGCACCTCCTCTATTCATTCCCTGTCTGCTCCTCAGCCTATAGCATTGTTCAGCACAAGGCAGCATTCTGTAAACACACCTCATACTTTCCTTAATTTCCCAAAAAAGATGTGTGTATATGACAGTGAAAGGCTGTAGGGGTCGTCAGAGGTGATGACATCATTCAGGGGGTGGGGCTACAGCCCAGAAACAAGATCAAACCAAGCCTCCTGAGAAGCAAAATGTGTTGTCTCTGGAGGAAGGAGCTGCTAAGACAACACCACACTTAAAAGGGTACTTAGGTGGAAAACATTTTATTTTTTTTATATCAACTGGTGCGAGAAAGTTAAACAGATTTGTAAATTACTTCTATTAAAAATTCTTAATCCTTCCAGTACTTATTAGCTGCTGAATACTACAGAAGAAATTCTTTCTCTTTGGAACACAGTACTCTCCGCTGACATCATGACCACAGTGCTCTCTGTTGACATCTCTGTCCATTTTAGGAACTGTCCAGAGCAGCATATGTTTTCTATGGGGATTTTCTCCTACTCTGGACAGTTCTTAAAATGGACGTCATGGATGTCAGCAGAGAGCTCTGTGTTCCAAAAAGAAAAGAATTTCATCTGTAGTATTCAGCAGCTAATAAGTACTGGAAGGATTAAGATTTTTTTTAATAGAAGTAATTTACAAATCTGTTTAACTTTCTGGCACCAATTGATTACCCCTTTAAAATGAAAGGTGGCATGACTAAGAGCTATATAGTTCAAGTTTATATAGTTTTACCCCCCTATTTGTCCTTTCTTTTTGACTTTTAATGCATACCTATTAAATTCATGATGTTTTGACTGTAAACACAAATATCTTTGTTCACCTGGGAGCTGGAAGCACCTTTTTTTCCTTTATTCTTAAAATAAAAGGAGATCTGTAGTGAATAAGTGTCTGATCGCGGGGGGGTCCGACCACTGGGACCCCCACAATCTCCTGTATGGGGACCCGGCTCTGCGTGACTAGTGCTTCTGTCGTTGACCTCACTGAGGTTGGCAGACACGCCCGCTCCATTCAATTAATGGGAGAGGTGGGGATGGTGGCCCTGATATACTAAGAGTGTTGTGTAGGTTTCTTTGTGGGTTTTAATTCCCTACAATTTATTTTACATGGTATTTACTAAGGTTTCCCTACATTTTCCACTTTCCCTACATTTTGCTTTTTTTACACCTGCTCTGACCTGTAGGGTTTTCCTCAGCTCAAAACCACCACATTTTATGTGGAAACCTTAGGGTACGTACACACGAGTGGATTTCTGCAGCGTATTTCGCTGCGGATCCCCTGGTGAAGGCCCCGCTCTATGCTGTCTTTACATGTGCCTGCTCTACAATACGCCGCGACGAGCAGACACACTGCAGCGATGTGAGAGTCGCAGTATACTCGCACATCGCGGGAGATCTCTGTCTAGCTCAGAGCAGGGAGAGTGGCCGCGATGTGCGAGTACGCCGCGCACATCGCTGCAGTGTGTCTGCTCGTTGCGGCGTATTGCTGCTACGAGCAGGCACATGTAAAGACAGCATAGAGCGGGGCCTTCACCAGCGGATCCGCAGCGTAAAATACGCTGTTAATCCGCTCGTGTGAACGTACCCTAAATATGTTGGTTTTTGTGAAAATATCAGGGACACGCCCCTTTTCCCGACATCAACGCCCCTTTTTCGGGGTTTCTCAGTAAAATTGAGAGTTGGTCGGGTTTTTTTTTTTTTCAATTTCTGGCGCAATGAGACAGAATTGTGGCGCAATGAGATAGAAACTGTTGCAATGCGCCAGAATCTGGCGCACAACCCGACAATACATGTCGGGTTTACAATAGTAAATCAGGGCCGGTATGTATTACTGTAATCAACAAGTGAAAGTTCACACCACATTTGGGCCCAATGTCAGGTATAAATGCAGAGATTGATGAACAATTTGTCATTTTAACTTATGGCGCTGTCTAGAGATGAGCGAACTTACAGTAAATTTGATTCGTCACGAACTTCTCGGCTCGGCAGTTGATGACTTTTCCTGCGTAAATGAGTTCAGCCTTCAGGTGCTCCGGTGGGCTGGAAAAGGTGGATACAGTCCTAGGAAAGAGTCTCCTAGGACTGTATCCACCTTTTCCAGCCCACGGGAGCACCTGAAAGCTGAACTCATTTATGCAGGATAAGTCATCAACTGGCGAGCCGAGAAGTTCGTGACGAATCGAATTTACTGTAAGTTCGCTCATCTCTAGCGCTGTCATCCACAGCAGAGGCGTACATAAAGGAGAGGAAGCTCCTTGGGATAACTCTTTACATCAGTGTTTGCCAACCAGAGTGTCTACAGCTGGTGCAAAACTACTACTCCCAGCATGCCCGGACAGCCAAAGGCTGTCCGGGCATGCTGGGAGTTGTAGTTTTGCAACAGCTGGAGGCACCCTGGTTGGGGAACACTGCTCTACAATCACCTTCAGCACATATTTAGCTGATGTCAGCCCTTGCGCTTGCATCATATTCTAATGTAACGTGAAGATCTGATGTCTAAAAACAGGTTAAGCAGGTCACCCAACTTTCCCAGACGTTTATAATGGCTAAAGAGAGTTTTGAAAAGTTATGAGGGGGGCAATTCAGCTATTTCTATTAATGATATCATACATTAAGCTAGATGCATTCATAATAATACATGAGGGTGCTCTTTAGTTTTTTTATTTTATTTTGTTAAAATATATATATATATATATATATATATATATATTATTTTTTTTATTTTTTTTTTTCATCCTATAAGCTGGAACAGGCAATAAAAATATAAAAAATGTACTCACCCCTGTATTTGGCACCACTCCTTTAGGATATGTTGACACATTAGAACATTTTCAGATGAAACTGCATGCGAATTTTTTTTTAAAACATCAGGAAATGTTCACGCTTAGACCGGATTCACACTGCAGAATTTCTGCACTAAACTCTGCATGAATTTATAGCAAATACATTTCAATGGGGAACATTTACCAAAAACTGTGAAGAAAGAGTGGTGCAGTTGCCCATGGCAACCAACCAGCTTTCTTCTTTCATTTTTAAAAAGGCCTGTGGAAAAATGAAAGAAGCGATCTGATTGGTTGCTATGGGCAACTGCACCACTCTTCCTCTACACAGGTTTTGATAAATCTCCCCCAAAGGGATTTCACTGTCCCAATCACACAGCAGAATTTCTGCTGCAGGAATTCCATAGAAGTGAATTGGCTATAAATTCATGCAGAATTTAATGCAGAATTCCGTTCAGAAATTCTGCCGTGTGAACTTAGCCTAAGAATTTCTGCCCAAACTTTCCACTTGAAAATCCCCGGTGGGTGGAATTCACTTTGCAGCAGTTCCCTACTGTTGCCAATGGAAACTCTGCAGAATTTCCCCAAAAAATAATGAACATTCCTTGGCATAATTCTATTTAAACTGCTTTGCCGTCATTGGTGTTCTGCGCAGTCCTAGCGCTGGCGGTGCCTGCTGCACTGGAAATCTCTGGATGGAATTTGTCCTAGTGGAAATTCTCAGTGTGAATGTCCACTGCAGGTTTTCTGCAGTGGGGATTCTATTTGCAGATTTACTGCAGACCCATTAAAGGGGTTATCCAGGAAAAAAAAACTTTTTAACATATATATATCTCAACTAGCTCCAGAAAGTAAAACAGATTTGTAAATTACTTCTATTAAAAAATCTTAATCCTTTCAGTACTTATGAGCTGCTGAAGTTGAGTTGTTCTTTTCTGTCTAAGTGCTCTCTGATGACACGTGTCTAGAAGCAAATCCCCATAGCAAACCTCTTCTACTCTGTGCAGTTCCCGAGACAAGCAGAGATGTCAGCAGAGAGCACTGTTGCCAGACAGAAAAGAACAACTCAACTTCAGCAGCTGAAAATTATTGAAAGGATTAATATTTTTTAATAGAAGTAATTTACAAATCTGTTTAACTTTCTGGAGCCAGTTGATATAAGAAAAAAAAGTATTTTCCTGGAATACCCCTTTAAAGTCAACGGATAGCAACTTAATCTGCAAGAGAAATCTCCGCTGCAGAAAGCCTGCAGCAGATTACAAACGTGTGAACAAACCCCTAAAGGGGTACTCTGGAGGAAAAAAAATATTTTCTCATCAACTGCTGCCAGAAAGTTATACAGATTTGTAAATCCTCTATTTAAAAATCTTACCCCTTCCAGTACTTACTAGCTGCTGTATACTACAGAGGAAGTTTCTAGTAGTTCTTTCCAGTCTGAACACAGTGCTCTCTGCTGCCACCTCTGGCTATGTCAGGAACTGTCCAAAGCAGGAATAGTTTGCTATAGGGATTTGTTCATGTTCTGGACAGTTCCTCACACGGACAGAGGTGTCACCAGAGAGCACTGTGGTCAGGCTGGAAAGAACTACACAACTTCCTCTGGAGCATACAGCATCTGGAAAGTCCTTCACTTGAACCCATTCTATATCCACAAATATGTGGTACAATATTTCTTCCTGACTCCAGATAATGCAGTCAGGTGCTGGAATAAATTCTGCAATGAAGCCGTAATCTCTAGTCAGTCGGGCACAAAAGGTCAGAAATAAGGAAGATGAATTTGTTTTGCAAAAAGGCTTATGTCGAAATGCAAATTGCAGCATAAATACAGGATATCGGGTCACATCTCCTGCTATTGCCTATTCTTTATTGAGTCATTTCACCTATAGCTAAAAAAAAAACTCCGGTAAGTTTTTGCATTATTCCTCTTTGGTCAGGTTGTTGGTTTTGTTTTTTCTATATATTTTTTTTCTTCTTTTCTTTACTTCTTTTCTGTTTTCCAAAAGTGACTACGTGAAACGGCTGTCATTATAGGATCTGTAGGGGCTGCCAAAAACAACACTGCACGACTAAGGTATAAAGTTTACGCAAAACAATGGACAGCCCATATAGGAGCTGTTGTTTCTTCTTCTTTGCATTTAGGACTCACAGAAGAAACGTCGTTGCAAGCAAATGGCTGTATGGAATTTTTTCAAGTTTGACAGGTGAAGGACCTTCATGGTTGAAAGGTCAGCTGAGGGTCTGGGAGCCATAAGTGGTTATACCGGCATTTCCCAACAGGGGAGCTTCCAGTTGTTGTGAAACTACAACTCCCAGCATGCCCGGACAGCCGTTGGCTGTCCGGTCGTGCTGGGAGTTGTAGTTTTGCAACAGCTGGAGGCACCCTGGTTGGGGTTGGGAAAAACTGGGTTATACATTTCCCCTTCTAGGCCATCCATCATATTGACATCGGACAGTGTCTCCCAACCAGTGTGCCTCCAGCTGTTGCAAAACTACAACTCCCTGCATGCCCGGACAGTTGTAAGTTTGCAACAGCTGGAGACACACTGGTTAGAAAACACAGAGGAGCTGGAGAGAGGTCAGAAGAAGTTATGGAAGACGATCATGTTTATTGAACTTGAGGAAGGAATGCAGATCAATAGAGAAAGTGATAATGTACATGGAGCTGGAGGTTTGTTGGTAAATGATTAACTAGGCCATAAAAGATAATGGGGGAGAGTTATCAAAACCTGTGTAGAGGGAAAATTGTCCAGTTGCCCATAGCAACCAATCAGATCTCTTTCATTAAAAAAAAAAAAGGCCTCTGCAAAATGAAAGAAGCGATCTGATTGGTTGCTATGGTCAACTGGACAATTTTCCCTCTACACAGGTTTTGATAAATCTCCCCAAATGTAAGGTATATATTTTTTTTATGGGTTACATACAGATTCTGAAATATTTTCATATTTTTTTTTTCTAATCTGTTTATTTATTTATTTATTTATTTTTTGTACATTGTTATGGGGGCAGCCATTTTGCTTTTAACAGCAAACATTTAGAGATATGCTTTGCAGCAGGCCCCATGGACGTAGGCAACAATAGACAGGAGCTGTTGTATTCACATGAATGGGAAAGTTTACTGGGCATACTCTTTGACCTTTGCAAAGTTCATTCCGCAGGGAGGAGGAGGCTGAGCTGTAAGCTTCATCTATAGTCTTCACCTTCTACTGGTGTGAGTACATTGCTCACATCTCCCCTCCAGGTATGCCTTGAATAAATGCCAGTTCCCTGATTCCAGGTGTATCACAAGCAATAGCAGATAGATGCTAAGTTTAAAGGGGTACTCCGGCCCTAATACATCTTATCCCCTATCCAAAGGATAGGGGATAAGATGTCTGATCGCAGGGGTCCCGCCACTGGGGACCCCCGCAATCTGCCATTCATTCACCAACCTTTGCGAGCTCTCCGCAGCGCTGGAGGCTCCGAGTGTGCAGAGTGATGACCACATGGTCGGAGTATCGTGACATCACAACTCCGCCCCTGTGTAATGTCACGCCCCGCCCCCTCAATGCAAGCATACTCCGGCCCTGTGCTCATCACGCTGCACACTTAGAGCCTCCAGCGTGATGAGCACGGGGTCCTGAATGACAGATTGCGAGGGTCCCCAGCAGCGGGGCCCCCGCGATCAGACATCTTATCCCCTATCCTTTAGATAGGGGATAAGATGTATTAGGGCCGGAGTACCCCTTTTAAAATCCCAGGGCCCTCTGTAGGGACGGTAACCTGGTTGGAAACCTTTGTTGTGATGTGTTTCAGAGGCTATGACTTAATCCTCCTACATCAGTCTGTCAGGATCCGCTGCTCTAACAGCCCCACCATGACTTTCTGGGCTGGGTCAATGACTGCGGCTAGCAGACATGACCGGCCAAGGAGGACTGTAAGTAAGGCGGGAGTGGATGGACTTGCTGGATGTACACATCCTCTCCTTGTCAGTTTTCTTTCCTTCTAGTGGTATCAACTTTCACTGTAAGGGTAGAGAAACTTTCACACGTAGAGCATCCGCAGCATATCTGACGCTGCGGATGTGCTAATAACCATCTTTGTTGTGCCCGCTTTGTCTGCTCGCAGCAGCAATCCGCTTCTATGAGTAGACACACAGTGATCTGCGAGTCACCGCATGTACTCACAGACATTGCGGTCACTTCCCCTGCTCCCTGAGCTAGGCAGAGAGTGGCAGCGATGTCTGTGAGTAAACTGGGCATGCGTGCAGTGACTCGCAGATCACTGTGTGTCTACTCATAGTGGCGGATTGCTGCTACTAGCTGACAAAGCAGGACACACGGGCACAGCAGAAGGCACACTGTAGGGGTGGGCATCCGCAGCATCAAATACACTGTGGATATGCTACGTGTGACCCTACCCTAATGCTGTACAGATCACTTTCCAGCATGCTCCTCCTTATCACAGACTGAACAGGAAGTCTCAGCTTAGTTTTAGGCCTAGTGGTGAGAATGAAAACTGCAAGATCTTCAGGATTATTTTATAATATAGATAGTAAAATGGAAATTTAGAGGGAAAAAATCACATAAGCACATAATTTAACAATAGGTAATTTTTTGATGGCACCCTCCCTTTAATCCAGACAACCCCTTTTGCTGGGTTTAATTCTATTCTTTAGTCTAATTTTAGCCCATAAATGTCAGAGTTAAAGACTTTTTGTCATTTTCTGATGATAAAGGCTTCTTTCACGCTACAGCAGTTCTGTTTTGGAACAAGCCTAGACTGTGAAATAAACAACATTGCCAAGAAGTCTGAGGAGTTGCACAACTTATTTTTGGTCTACGATTTTTATAGTCACCAATATCATTTTTTTCATCAACCCTCTGTGGGTGAAGAAACACATATATATAGTTCTAAAAAAAAATATATATATATATATAAAAAAAGAAATAAAGAAAATGTCATCACAGCAATTATTATTAAGAAAACCTCCTTAAAGGAAAGGGGATAAGATGTCTGATCGCAGGGGACATTGTGTGACATCACGAGGGGGCGTGGCTGTGACGTCACGTCTCGGTGGCAGCGCCCGGAACATAATGCAAGGGGTTGCTCCGAGATCGCAGTGGTCTCAGCGGCAGGACCCCTGCGATCAGACATCTTATCCCCTATCCTTTGGATAGGGGATAAGATGTAAAAGGCCGGAATACCCCTTTAAAGTGGTTCTCTGGGCTCTTTCTTTCTTTCATCAGTGACCTTACTTGGTTCATCATAGACATCCTTAGTTGGTGTCTGACTTCCAGCACCCATGCCATTAGGCTGATTAAAGGGGCCGATGCTTGTTTGGGCCCTATTGCCTCTTTACTTCCTACCATGCACAATGCCATACCCTAGGTAAAAGCCTCATCTCTGTCTTCCACCCTACGCATGCGCTCCCCAGTGCTGCACTTCCTTACATCTCCTCTCTCATCTGTTTCTACCATCCTACATGTTCTCTCTGCTCTGATAATGATCTAAAACGAACACCTTTAATAATCCGAACCTCTCACTCCCTTCTTCAAGACTTTGCTCGTGCTGCATCGGTTGTCTGGAATACAATACCTTGGTCCTGGAGACATTACCATATTTATTAGCCCACCTTCATGTGATCTATCCTATTTACAAAACATGGCTGGGCCATTGTATCAATAAGTGACTTTCTGCCTTTTTCCTCAACCTCATTCCTCGTAGTCTGTTAGCTCTGATGAGCAGGGTCCTCACTCCTCCTAATTGAATACTTAATGTGTAATATTGTAATATCTGATACTTCTCTTTATGTACATGGCGCAAACAGATTCTGCATTTTTTTTTAGTTTTGAAGGTACAAAAAAAGATTATTACTATTATTATTCCAAAACAAAAAAAAAGCTGCAGAATCTGTTTGCACCATGTACATAAAGATTATTATTATTCCAAATCCAAAAAAGATAATTTATGTAACATCATAATTTATGTAACATCATAAAATCCCATCCCTTCCCCAATATCGCGCCACACCCCTACCCCTTAATTCCCTGGTTGAACTTGATGGACATATGTCTTTTTTCGACCGTACTAACTATGTAACTATATAACTATATAAAACAATTCCCAGTCGAGTGTCAATGGCTTATAAGGCTGTGTTCACGTGGCAACATTTTCGAGTGAAATTCCGCTCGAAAATTCCACTGCAGTGGAGTCCCATTTATTTTAAAGGCATTCTGCTGCACTGCGCACATGGAAGAAATCCTGATTCCGGCATCCACAGAAACATTGAACCAGTTCAATGTTTCTGCCGATTCTGGTCGGAAATGCATTGCTGCTATGGCATTTCCAAGTGGTCCTAGTGCCTCTGAATCAAGCAAATGTGCGGAACGTCCACCTGTATTTTCAGGGCAGACATTCCGCACATTTTTGTCTGAGTAGCCTAGGTCTCCACACTTCTTTATGACACTGTCCTTAATATTAAAGGGGTACTCCGGCCATAATACATCTTATCCCCTATTCAAAGGATAGGGGATAAGATGTATGATCGCGGGGGGCCGTCACACCCCCTCCCATAGATTTGCATTGAAGGGGCAGCACGTCACGTCACGATACTCCGGCCCCGTGGTCGTCACGCTTCACACTCACAGCCTCCAGCACTGCGGAGAGCTCACAAAGGTGGGTGCGCAATAACAGATTGCGGGGGTCCCCAGCGGCAGGACCCCCGCGACCATACATCTTATCTTATAGGGGATAAGATGTACAGTATTAGGGCCGGAGTACCCCTTTAAGGAGTAAAATAAATAAATAAAAATTTTAAAACGGGGGTCCACCTTTGGCTGTGTCTGGTTTTGCATCCCAATCCCATTAATTTGAATAGACACCTGACCCATGGCATAGACTAGATCAGTGGTCTCCAAACCGTGGACCTCTAGATGTTGCAAAACTACATTCTCCCAGCATGCCCGGACAGCCATAGGTGCACAGTTTGGGGGCCATTGGACTAGATGTTGAAATTATTCGGCAACTCTTTTTTTTTTTTTTTTTTTTTTTACATACATTAAAGCAGCGATCTGCATAGATTGCTGGTTTACTGTAAGCCTTGCCTGGGCTGAGTGCCATGAGCGGGCCCAGCAAAGAAATAGTTAACTGGCATTGCTGAGCTGCTCTAGTTGACTTCTTGCAGGGTATACAGTATACAGCGATCTATGTAGAAGGCTGAACACTATAAATTGTAAAAAACAGATACAAAAAACGTAAGAATACAATGTGGATGAAGCCTAAACACTCTATTTCCTCAAGTATTTGATGCTGCGCTCAGGCACTTTACTGGGGTTGTTGTTCATAATTTTAGGATACACTGAGGATTCCTTCCCTATCAGCAATATGTCAGAGCTACTCCGCATCTTTTATGTGAATGCACTGATGTATAAAGCCAGTGCAGAACTAAGCTGTTATATAATGCATGCATCTGTGAACTAAATTTGCTTGCAATACCCTGAGGTAAAAAAAAAAAAAAATGCGAGGTCGGAATTACTAAAGAAAACATAACACAAAGTAAAAAAAGAAGAAAATCTATAAAACATGTAAGAGATAATACACAGTATACACAGTACTGGATTATCAGGATAAAAGGGGTCAATCTGCGACCGCATCGTTTTCTCGTATCCAGGGTTTTCATTAACAGATTGCTTTTCATTTCCATGTCTGACCTTTGAAGAGTCTTCACTGTAAAGGACAAGATATATTAAGACCAGAATGCAAGCACAGGCTTACTGCTAATTCCTTGGCTGGAAGCGACAGATCGCTCATCAACGGGATGTGGCAATATGCTGTGAAGGAAACGGTTAACTCTCCGCACATCGCTTACATAACATTGTTGCTAAAGCAGAGGACAACGGCATATGGGGTTTTGTATTTGGAAGCTATAACGTCTGCCTTAAAGTAAAATAAATAAATAAAAATAAAAAAAAGGGGTCCACCTATGGCTGTGTCTGGTATTGCAACTCAATACTATTAATATGAATAGACACCTGACCCATGGCATACACTAGATCAGTGGTCTCCAAACAGTGGACCTCCAATTGTTGCAAAACTACAACTCCTGGCTTGCTGGGAGTTATTGTTTTACAACAGCTTGAGGTGCACAGTTTGGGGGCCACTGGACTGGATGTTGAAATTGTTCTGCAACCCTTTAACATACGGTAAAGCAGTGAGCTGTATATCTGGCCCAGCAAGGAAATAGTTAACTGGCACTACTGAGCTGCACTAGTTGACTCCTTGCAGGGTATACAGTATTTATCAAAAGGAGAGATAAAGAAAAATGATTTTTCTCAGGATGTGCCATAAAACATAACTGTTACTTTGAAATATATTAAAAGAGTAAATTTTTTAAGTGAGTATTATGGTATTGCAAGATGGCAACAATATTAAAGTAAAGTAGATGCTGGACCGGTGTGGCTGGGCCCAGCCACACACAGTACAGTATAAACACTGATAAAATAGTATCAGAAACTCAAAAAACACCACCGTATACAGGGTATACAGTATACAGCAATCTATATAGAAGGCTGTACCCTGTAATTGTGGACAGAAAAGTCAGCTTACCCACCTTGTTCCTGGTCTGGTGTAACCCCACCTCTGGTGACAATGTCACTAGAGGCAGGACTACACTGGAACATAACATACAAAAACGTGGTTGGTAAGTGAGCCTCTGTAGTTTAACAAAAAAAATGTTTAAAAAAATATATGATGTGAACAGACCCTTTTTGGTAGTGTCCAAACAGGAAGCATCCAGTTGTTTCAAAACTGCAACTCCCAGCATTCCCAGACAGCTAATGCCTGTTCAGGCATGCTGAGAGTCGTAGTTTTGCAACAGCTAGAGGTGCACAGTTTGGAGACCACTGGGCTAGATGATGAAGTTGTTCTGCAACTTAACTTTTTTCTCAACATACAGTTAAGTAGCCCTTTGCTGGGCTCTGCTCCATGAGTGAGCCCAGCAAGGAAACAGTTAACTAGCACTGTTGAGCTGTATTAGTTGACTCCTTGCCGGGTATACAGTATACAGGAATAGCTTAAGGTGCACAGTTTGGAGACAACTGGACTAGAAATTAAAATCGTTCTTCAGGAATATTGGATCCATGTGGACAGGAGTACTTCTCAGAGTTGAGCCACTTGAGAAGAAGGTATTTCTACGTTTCTGAAGAATCCTTTCCTACCACGTCCCATACATGCTCTATTGGATTAAAGGGGTTATCAAGTGTTATATATAAAATATTATGGTGTGGGGGCATAGAGAATAGAAAAAAATATATAATAGAAAAAAAAAAACTATCCTTTCCTATCTCCTGTTTAGCTCTGTCCAGATCCCCGATCTTATATATTCTCACGGCTTCTGATATGAGTGATTGTTGCAGGACCTGCCCTCTCAGCCAATCACTGGCCAAGACAGGACACTACTGCGACCAGTGATTGGCTAAGAAGGCAAGCAATAATCTCAGAAGGGAGAGCTGATTGAGGTTGCTGAATAGAAACTGCAGGGGACCAGGGATAGGTAAGTATAGTTTTCTTTTCTTCTATATTCCCCCGCCCCAAATAAAAAACAAACAAACACTGGATAACCATTAAGACATCCAGGACCTGAGGGGCATAGAAGCAAGAAAAACTCACTGGGGGACATGCATCAAGATTTTACCCATTTTGTGTGTATTTTTTTGCGCAAAATTTTGCGCAAGCCCTTTTTTTGCGCACGCTTTGGTAGAGCATGTCCTCCAGATGTGGCCAAATCGGTGTACCTTGGAGTGCCATATATAGTACGCATGGATTTATTAGCTGCATACTTTTCCTTTACACCAAAAATTTGGCCGCAAGAGCTGTTTTTTTTGCGCAAATATGAGCCATCTTGGACTTAACGTAGTAAGATGCTCTAAATCATCGATTCTATTTTCCAAAGAGAGGATTGAGGAGATTACTATATTTGACCGCAATTTATGAAACTCATTGCACTTGATTGCGCTTCTGCGCATAATTTAGAATTTGGGAAAAGGGGTAAACCGCTTCTACCATACACAAATAATGATACATGTCCCCCACTGCGTCTGGAAACAATAGATGACACTATGACCCGTTTCAACTCCTGTACCGACTACACAAACCCTGCAGTCATGCATAACTCCCTTACACTTGTCTACTGTCTGTTCATCAGCACGTGAACGTCCTCTGATCATGTCCGTCTCAGAGAAAGTCTTGGGCTATGAGATTGTCCAGGAGTTTAAACATATCCTACAGCCGCAGATCACGACAGGTATGCTCCAATAGAAAAAGTTGCTTAAAGTCGACCAACCTAAACCTATCATAGACAGATGTCAAAACTTTGGTTAGGGTCACAGCACTGATCCAATCAGGAGAAGTGCACGGTAGGGAGCTTCACTCCTTATCTCATAGGAATCTCCATCCTATGGTCCTATTTTAAGTATATGGGGCAGTCCAGAGAAACCAGTCAGAGATTGCTGCAAGCTGAGGAGTAAATTATGTTCTTCTGAATGGTGTTCCGAGTTTTTTTTTTTTTTTTTTTTATATAGAAGTTCCAGTTTTGGTCCCCATTTTCATTTCTTGCAGTGCCACAATAACACCAAACGGAAAATGGAAAAGGACCTCATTCATCCAGGCGCTGCCGTTTAGGTCATCAGGTGCACAAAATGATGCAATGTATACCTTGGAATATTGTATACATGAAAGTTTATTAAAAAATAATAAACAACATACAGATTACGCGTTTCGAGGGTGACTCCCCTCTTCCTCAGATCAGGTGTGCACACCTGATCTGAGGAAGAGGAGAGTCACCCTCGAAACGCGTAATCTGTATGTTTATTATTTTTAATAAACTTTCATGTATACAATATTCCAAGGTATACATTGCATCATTTTGTGCACCTGATGACCTAACCGGCAGCGCCTGGATGAATGAGGTCCTTTTCCATTTTCCGTTTGATGACTACGTCAGGACGTATGTGCCTGTGACCTCCGGCTTGCAGCCCTCCTTTGGACATCAGTGAGTACCCCTATTTGGGGTGATATGCGTTACTTCTATTTACATCTGGTGAGCAGCCACCTATAAGTGCCGTGGGTTTCTCCCACATTTACACTTGCTGTTTGTGTTTAAGGGTAATACACGAGGCGCCGTTCCCCGGTCTTTTTTCTTTCTATTTATTTCAACAATAACACCAAAGCAACTTTAACCTACAACTGGGAGTCTTCGTGCTGCAGTAAGGCGTCAATGAATACGTATGCCTGAATGTGTCTGTTCCACGAGTTCCTAAGTGAAGCCGTCATCTGATTCTGAACTTTTTATTTTTCCACTGAAAGCAGTAAATTAGGGATGTTGCTATAGTGGGTGCCAAGGTCACAGTCACACCTGGATCCTGCTGACAGGATAGTTAAATGGGACATCCACATTAAAACCCTGAAGTCGTGTATATTTACGAGCCAAAAGATTGGATCCAGGCAAGCCCACATACCCCCCCCCAAAAAAAAAAAAAAAAAACTATAAAAAAAAAAAATATATAATATATATATATATATATATATATATATATATATATATATATATATATATATATATATATATATATATATATATATATATATATATATATATATATATATATATATATCTCTATATAATCCTGACAACAGGCTCCAGGTGTGACTGTGACCTTGGCACCCACTATAGCAACAGGAGCCCAAACCAGCCCTGGCACTGGACCAAGAGGTCAAATCGAGACTAAGCTCTTGGTATTAAAACAACAAAACATTTATTTCATAGCACATACAATGCGTTTCAGGCCCGTAATGGGCCCTTCCTCAGGACAAGGTGCACCTTATCCTGAGGAAGGGCCCATTACAGGCCTGAAACATGTTGTATGTGCTATGAAATAAATGTTGTGGTTTTAATACCAAGAGCTTAGTCTCGTTTTCCCAATTTCTTGTGAGGGCTGGTATGGGCTCATGTAGTAACAAGGGACCTTAACTCCCCTCACTTTCTTACCAGAAATGCAGACACTGAACTGTGAGGAGTGCTGAACCATTGTTAGGCTAGGTTCACAATTTTATTTAGACAGGGGAGTGTCCATGGTTATGAGATATGGGCATTGGAGCATCACTATTGTACTACAGTGGTCTTTCAACTTACAATGGCCTCTGGTCATAATATTTTCAGTCTTTTCTGGACCATTGTAGCATGAACCCATACACAACATAAAATGCTACAGACAGTCCAGATCTGTGAAACATGTCAATGGCTGGAAGAACAGACCAATCAGAATGGACATTTTACTGGTAAAACCCCTTTATTACTGAAGTGCATGCACTGAATTCCTGTCTGGCAGCGCCCCCTACAGTACAGGGAGGTATTACATGTTCTGTGCTCTTTACCTGTACCAGGATTAGCGGCTTCTTTGGACACCAGGTGAGGGCGGCTCCATGTTACTTTTTTTTTGGATGACATTTTGGGGCTTCAGAACCAAATTACCAGGTTTCCATAGAGTTATGGTCTCAACATACAATGGATTCAACAAACAATGGTCGTCCTGGAACCAATTCAAGACTTTTTAGCATTGAAGGCAGCAGCTTTGGAAAGACGACACCATAGTTTGTAGTTATAAAAGTTTATTTTAAACCAATTTCAAATACAGTAAAAAGGAGAATACTGGATCTTTCAGGAAAAGTGCTACACAAGATATAGTATTGTAATCTGTAGGAAAGACGTCTTTTAAAGGCAACACAGGGAATCCAAAAAGTAGCAACCCGAGAGTATAGGCCAAAAACTAATGAAAAAAAAATTTATTTTAACTTATTTTTGTATTGCGCTCACATTTTGCAGCATTTTTGATAAGTGTCGGCAGTAAAAACAAACATTTTCATAGAAAACATACAAAGATAGCAAAACTGAGAGGTGCCGAAAAAACAGTCTGAACCATACGCAGTTGTGGACCAGGACAGTCCTTTTACAGATATGCGTCTAAATGATAAAAATGGTCACATTAAGCCGATCCGCTCAACACGACATGGGGGTGTAATGTTCCCCAGACCAGCATTTCTCAAACAGGGTGCATCCAGCTGTTAAAAAACTACAACTACCAGAATGCCTGTCCATGCTGGGAGTTATACTTCTGCAACAGCTGGAGGCCCCCTGTTTGGTAAACGCTGTCCCAGACTGTTACACCAGAAACTAATCCATTCATAACCAGACTTCTAACATATACTTAATTCAGGTTTCCAATTGGAAACTTAGAAGTAGAAATAGTATTGGATTTGGTAGCTACCGGTGGTCAGTTGGCAAACATCCAGATGACTCCAGGCGACACTAAGGCTGCGTTCACACGGCCATTTAGACCCGTCCCGTTCTTCTCCCATCAAAAATAAAAACGGACATTAACGGATGCAAATTGATGTTATCTGTTTGTATCCATTATTGTTCAGTTAATAAACCCAAAATTTTTCAAATTGTGAATTTTTTTTTATTTTTTATGTTGTTTGCATATTCTTAGATAGGGTGCACACTGAGGAATAGGAGAGGAATCCTTGTGTAAAAATTCCTTAGCGGAATTTTTTTTTTTTTATTCACGCAAAGAATTAACACGGAATTCCACACGGATTATAGGAGGAAAGTGTTTTTTTTTTTTGCTGGACTACACCCACCAATTGGAATTTCCCTTTTTGTTTGTTTATTTTTTTGTCGTGCAGAATTTCCAGCGAAATTCCATGCAGAATTTTTCTTTTTACCATTGACTTCAATGGACTTCTGCTCGCGTATTCTGCGAGAAGAATTAACATGTTCTTTCTTCTAGTGGAGCGGAATTCCGCTGCAGAATTTACACAGTGTGAACAGTGCTGAGTAAAATACATTGAAGTCAATGGCAAAGCAGATGTTAATTATTTCTAAGCGGAGAATTAAAGAGGAATTACTCAAGTAAATTCCTCTTGAATTACTCAATGTGAACGCACCCATATAGGGACCACAGTGTGATCGGTGAAGGTCATAGGAGTCAGCATGGAGGTATCCCATACAGTTGGCTGCACCTGGTTCTGCAGCTCAGGTCCACACTTGTGACTAAAAAAGGAGATGCAGCAGTAACAGGTGCAGGTTCTAGGGGTCAGGGCCGCATATGTTCACACCTCGGACTGTACATGTGGAAAATCTCCATGCGGATATTCTGCAGACTGCAGGCACCAGCATAATATGCCATACACGGCTAGGAATTCTCGTGTTCATTCTTTCTGCCTACACATTAGCGGCAGCCCCCTGTAGACCACAGTTGTAGACCTTGTAGACAGCAGACACCCCCCCCCCCCTCCCCGTGCACTGCAAGCCACCTCCCAACCCCTGGTAGTTGCTCACCTGCGGCTGTCCTCTGTCAGGTGTTGCCGCTCTGCTTCCCCGTTCACCCGTCCTATGGAGGAGCATGTGACACACGTTACTGCTTCCTCCGTAGTGTTACGCTGGGCACAGTGGAGGAGGTGGAGTGACTTGTGCATCACATGTTCCTCCATGGGACGCCATGATGCGGACAGGAGAATGAGGCAGTGGAGCAGGGCATTAAAGGAGAGGATGGCCGCACTGCAGAAGGCATCGGGCATGGTATCTGGGACATTAAACGTGTCCCAGATACCATGCAAATGCCAGGTATCGGCCACTGATACCGATACTAGTATCGGAACATCCTTAATCGTAAAGCCCCTTTCTGGCCCAGCTGGTATATAAGGCACAGAATACAGATGTTTGTATAAAGATGATATGGGATAAATAAATGCCGGATGCTCAAACAGTCCCCAAGTTTACTGTAAGTTCACTACAGAAACACAGTGCAACTAGATTCCAACATCATTTTTGGACACAAATCAAAAGGAGTTCTATACATCCAGAAAATCAAAATGGTAAAAAAAAGGGGAAAAATAGCTGCGGGCCAGTCTAGCACAGATATCTAAGGTCTATAGCCACCCTTAGTTTTACAGGTAATTTGAAAACCCCAACATGGAAAAATGTCTCAATTAAGGGAATATGTAAGCTCTAGATTCTGGTCAGAGCTCAAGTATCAAAAACTCTGACCAGCAGCATGCATGCCTGCTCCCTCCCCCACCTCTTGCTAACTTGAGTGAATGACATACAGCACTGAGCTTTGCATGTAAATTAGTCAAGGCAGGGAAGGGTGGGGGAGGTCGCAGGAGTGCATGTCAGTCAGTCAAGGCAGAAAGGTGTGGTAGAGGGATCAAGTATGCATGTCAATAATCAAGGCAGGGAGGGATGGTGGAGGAAGCAAGCATGCATGTCAATAGTCAAGGCAGGGAGGGGTGGCGGAGGCAGGAGCAGTGCATGTTAGCTCAGAGCTTGACCTAATTACAAAAAAAGAGAACACAACAGCCAAAAGCTAGACAAAGTCTATTGGTGAATGAAACACAACATACATCTCACTTTTGGGTCCCTTCACTTTTTCTCTTAGCAGGCCGACTATATATAAACTGCAAAAATCTTTTACAAAGAAAAAACAAAAAACCTGTTCTTGCCAATAACACAAATACATCAGAAATCCGTCACAAATACAGAAGACTATCTAGAAACTGAAAAAGGTATGAAAAAAAATAATAAAAATTGATGTGTCACGGAAGTTACACATTTTAAAGAAGATAGTTGTTTAGCTTCAGACCTCTCATAACACTGTTTACACATAGAAAAGCTTCCGTCTAACCAGTTTAGCACATTTTCACCTTTGAACACCATTTGCACTGACAAAAATGTATGCAAAACAGTAAATTTGTAAATACGTTGCTTATCTGCACTGATCTGGAGTTACAGCTTTTATTATATTTCTAAACTGCATTTACAATTCTGAAAGACTCAAAGCTCAAATAACCCAGTGCCTCCTCCTAAAGTCTGTAAATGCATGCATTCTGGGACTTACTGACTACACTAGGCACGGTACTGTTATCTAATGTAAGTTTGGATGTGGCCACACTTAGCTTTTTGTGAATTTTGCTAAAGGGTACCTAATTTAGGAAATTTTTCAGGATAAGCAGGGGCGTGTACACGAGCAGCAGCACTAATTCATACCCATCATATAACTTTCTTCATTACATTTATCACTAGCATTCCCCTTTGGGGGCTCTAATTTTCAGTTGTGTGAAGCCGAGCCTCTATGATGTCTCCCCTACACTGCACACACAAAACAGGGGATCTTTCTATTTTACACCTCTACAACACATCCCCAGCAGCAGCATGGAGGACATTGTAGAGCAGTACTGATCAGTGTAAGGCAAAGTTCACATTGCCATTGTGCTCTGACCCAATCAGTCTGTTCGTTTTCTTGGCGCTGAACAGACCCTGAACGGGTCGGCACACATTTGACACCACCAGGTCCTTTTGACTTATATAGGGTACATCGGGTGTCCAGTATTTTACAGGAGTTGAATGGAGCAAAAAGATCGCATGTGCAGTATTTTTTTCTTCGCTCAACTCCTGTCCTTCTGATGGATAGAGCTTTCTGTACCGCAGAATGTTGGAAGTGTGAACGAGCCCTAAGCTATGAATCCAGCATGAAGGAGATATAACACTTACTAAATCAGTGCTTCCCCACCAGGGCCCCTCCAGCTGTTGCAAGACTACAACTCCCATCACGGCCGTACAGCTCTTTAGTAGTAACAGCTGAAGGCCTACTGGTTGGGAAACATTGTACTTCCTCTCTATGTGTCTCTTTCCAGCTACTTCCTCTCAGTCTTCTGTGGATAGCTGTAACCTGATCCTTCAGTGAGCTAATCAAGACAGATCTGAGCAGTTTTTGCAGCGTAAATGAGGAGTTTAGAAGGGGGGGGGGGGGGGCGGGTGTAGGAAGAGAGCCTGATAAGTGGAGAAAGAAGCACTTTCTCCTCAGACATATTACAAAAGTTTCTTAATTAAATGTGCTTTTACTATGCAAAGTTTAGTGCCAAACTAAAATGATATCCATAAGGTGAAAATATGATAGTGCTTATTAGAACTTAAGCATACAAATTTGAAGTAAAAAAGAAAAAGAAAAGAAGACTAATTATATATATATATATATATATATATATATATATATATATATATATATATATATATATATATATATATATATACACACACACACACACACACAATTTGTCGTGGTTAGCAAGACTTTAGGAATTAAAACTGGAAAAAAAGTGTCATGGCTTAAGCCAGTGTTTCCCAACCAGTGTGCCTCCAGCTGTTGCAAAACTACAACTCCAGGATGCCCGCACAGCCTTTGGCTGTGCGGGCATCCTGGAGTTGTAGTTTTGCAACAGCTGGAGGAACACTGATAGGTAAACACTGGCTTAAGAAATGTTCAGCTTATAAACCCTTTATAATTTAAGACCTGTACTTGGCATACAGCCATCCTGTCTGTACCTGGCGTACGTGGGATTTTTATAGCTCGCAGAGTAATTGGCTTAAAGTGGTAGCATACTGTACATCGCTACTATCTCCTCAATTATGTTCCTTTTATTAGAGAAAATTACAGCAAAATATTAAAAAAACACGTAAAGCCGGACAGATATAATAAATAACAGTAAAGCGTCCACTTTGGGAAGGCTTAGAATCCCAATACCTGTGCTAATGGCCAATCTTTGGACAATGTAAATGGCTTAAGACGCAATCTTTAAGGATTTCCCTGTGCTTATTAACGTTTATAAAGGGTTTTAGGAAATGTTATTATTGTAATCTCATACAACCCCCTTTAAGAATGTAAAAATGGCAGCTATCCGGCAATAGCATCGCAACTGTACGGTACAAAATGGCCGTCTTTGGTTATGTACATTTCTTTATTTTTAGACCGATCAATTACATATGATTTCTCCATCATTGTCGTTCTTAGTATTTTGTGCCTTTTCTACTTGAATGGTAATGCTACGAGGAAAATGGAGATCCACGATGAAAGTAATAAAATATTAGTAAAAGGGGTATTGCTTTCTGTTAATGGGGTCGATTAAGAATGGTAGAAAGCAGCCATCTTTTCTAGTCCAATACCAGATCTTCGAGGCAGAGTTCACACAGCAGAAAATGCACACTCAGAAATGCACTGCCGTCTATGGGGACGGCAATGCAGTCCTAGGCCTGTCTGCTGGAACTCTGGCGGAAATTCCATAGTGTGAACCTAGCCAAAAGGGGTTGACCAGGATTTATTTTTCGCACAAAAAGCACCACTCCTGTCCACAGGTTGTGTGCAGTACTGCAACCCAGTCCCATTTATTTAAATGGAGCTGAGCTTCAATACCAGACAACCTGTGGACAGGAATGGTGCTGTCTCTGCAAGTCCTGGACAACCCCTTTAACTTAAAGGACAACTGCAGCAGAATTACACTTATCCCCTATCCACAGGATAGGGGATAAGTGTTTGATCGTGGGGGGTCCGACCGCTGGACCCCCCTTGATCTCCCTAACGTGGCGCCACCATTAGCGCCCATGGTGACGTTGCGTCGACCTAGAGGTCGACGGTGATGCCCCGTCTACTCCCCTTCCCCATACAGTTCTATGGGGGATGCGGGGAGGCACGAATGCTGCCTCCCCCATAGAGATGTATGGAGGAGGCGTGCCGGCTGCAACGTCATGCTGCGGCTGGCACGCCCCCTGCACAGGACAGCCGCGGCCCCGTACAGGAGATCGCTGGAGGCCCCAGCGTTCGACCCTCCCACGATCAAACACTTATCCCCTATCTTGCAGATGTCCTTTAAGTAGGGTCACACATACTGCATCCACAGCGTATTTCATGCTGCGGGAAATATGCTGCGGATCTGCTAAGAGCAGACCAACAAAACTACCTAGCCGCAGCCCTGTGTGCGCAGTAATGTTTAGAGCAGGATCACACGTTGGCAGGCATCTGCTGCGTAAAATACACTGCGTATCTGGTACGTGTGACCCTACCCTTAAGCTGGTTTGGAAAAAAATGGAACTCTACTTGTACACATTGCTTAGGGTGGGTTCACACTATGGGTACGGGTGCAGGATCCGGTTGGGAGGAGCGAAAACCAGCCGCTCTCTTACCCCAGCCTCATTTTTGCCCTGTATACGGTTTTCCCACCAGACCTTAAACCGTGGTATACCACCAATTTAGGTCCGGTTAGAGAACCGTATACAGGGCAAAAATAAGCTAACCTGAGTCCACGTTTGACTCCGGTCGGCTCATTGAAATGAATGGGGTTCCGGCCGGATTCAGCTGGGGTACGGGAGCGGACGGTTTTTGCTCCTCCCAACCAGATCCGGCACCTGTACACTACAAAAGTAGTGTGAACCAGCCCTTATATATTCTTACAGCAACTGCACAGTAGAAACAAAGACATAAGTAGAGGAAATATTATGGAAGCCAATGAACCCAGAGGAACTAAAAACAACCTCGGCCCTAGGGTAGCCAAAAGTAAACAATTGTCCTGGAAGAATGTGCTTAAACATAACTCCGATCACGCTCTGGCAGCAGGATATCTGTTTCAATATCTCGCAACTTCGTAGCCCAGGACTACAGGGATCAGGGTACATGTTTTGTATAGATTTGCATAGGACTTTTAGCTAAACTAAATCCTGATCCCTGTATTCTCGGGATACAAAGTTGCAGGATATTTAAACAGATATTCTGCTGCTGGAGTGTGATCGGAGTTATGCTTTAAATAGAAGTGACATAAGCCTTTAAATAGGCAAAAAAAAAACAACAACCGGCTGGGCCCCTGCCATCTGCAAGCCTCAGGCACACGACTGTATTACAGATCTGTAAGGATCTGTAGACCTCTTGTCCCTATAAAGTGTATGTCCAACTTATACAGACTTGATGAAGGAAAAAAAGAACAATTATTGCACTGCATACAGTTAGAGGAATTGTCTTGTAGAAGCGGCTCCATATGGAGGAAACATGGGGCTGTACATGGAGAACCTATGGCACTGTAATACAGACATATAGGTGAACCATCTCCTGTACTGGCTTCACATAGATTACCATGTGCATGAGGTCTTGGGCTGGGAACACACAACAATCTTCCCCAACGTACTTTCTTTTGCACACAAACCTAGTGGTCAGATGTTAAAGGGGTACTCCGGTGGAAAACATTTATTTATTTTAAATCAACTGGTGGCAGAAAGTTAGGCTGGGTTCACACTACGATTTTCTATACAGTTTTTGGCTACGTTTTTATTTTTATTTTTAAAAACCGTATGCAACCGTACAGAAAACAGTATGCACCATATTGCATACAGTTGTCTGTTTTTCACACCACACGGTTTTTAACTTTTTTTTTTTTCTGGCCAGAAAACCGTGGCCTACCACGGTTTTTGTTCCAGGTGAAAAACCGTATTGACCCGTAGACGTTTTTTATTTTTTTTTAACATGGGAGGCTATGGGAACCGTACAGACCTGTATGTGAGTACGGTCCCATCCAGTTTTTACCATACATTTTTTGACTTTGCACAGTTTTTTTTTCTTGGAATTTCAATCAAACAAGTGAAACTTTATTCATAATGGAGTGAAAAGTTCAAAACGTATACGGTTTTTTTCTTAAAAAAATGGATGCAACCGGACATCATTTTTCAACCGTATACAGATAAAACTTTGTACACACGTTTTGATACAGTATAGTCAGGTTTTGAGGAATCCGTTTTTTTTTTAAATCAAAAACCTGATAAAAAATTAAAATATAAAAAAAACTGTATAGAAACTCTTAGTGTGAACCCAGCTTTAAACAGATTTGTAAATTACTTCTTTAAAAAAAATCTTTATCCTTCCAGTATTTATTAGCAGCTATATACTACAGAGGAAATTCCTTTCTTTTTTAAATTATTTTTTGTCTTGTCCACAGTGCTCTCTGCTGACACCTGATGCTCGTATCAGGAACTGTCCAGAGCAGGAGAAAATCCCCATAGCAAACCTGATACGGACAGAGGTGTCAGCAGAGAGCACTGTGTACAAGACAAAAAAATAAAAAAGAAATTCAAAAAGAAAAGAATTTCCTCTGTAGCATATAGCTGCTAATTAGTACTGAAAGGATTAAGATTTTTAAATAGAAGTATTTTACAAATCTGTTCAACTTTCTGGCACTAGTTCATTTAAAAAAAATAAAATAAAATAAAAAGGTTTTCCACAGGAGTACCCTTTTAAGTATGAATAAGGAAAGATTTTTATGCAGTTTTGCCTTCGGCACCACTTTGTCCTTAGCGCTCACACTGGGCAGATATATTGCAATTAAATAAAATTAAATAGTGCCCTCTGTTAAGCCGCTTTTTTTTTTACAGATTGTTAATCTACAAGGCTATTTACAGGAGTATATTAAAATAAAAAAAAACTGCATATTTTCAAAAAGAACTAAATGCAGCGTGTGCTACTTTTACCCGTTTTATAGACGGAAAACGCCCAGCGAGGCCTATAAAGAGAAAAAAAATCCTATATGCAATGCATTTGTATTTCATCCGTATTGTCTAGAGCAGTGTTTCCCAACCAGGGTGCCTCCAGCTGTTGCAAAACTACAGCCCCCAGCGTGCCCGGACAGCCGAAGGCTGTCCGGGCACGCTGGGAGCTGTAGTTTTGAAACAGCTGGAGGCACCCTGGTTGGGAAACACTGCTCTATAGCAGTAATCCCCCAACCTGTGTTTCTCCAGCTGCTGCAAAATTACATTTCCCGTCATGCTGGGAGTTGTAGTTTAGGCACCCTGGCCTAGAGGACAATATTCACTGTGCAGAAATACGGATGTAATACTGAAGCAATACTGACTGTATTTCATCCAAAATACGTCCTTATTACGGACATTTACCAATACGCTTGTGTGAATGAGGCCCTAACCATTTTCGCAGCAGAATAAAGCACGCCATTGACCACACATTCCACCGTAAGCCCTAAGATCTGCACCCTAAGTGTGCATAGGATTTGGTGCTTTGAAATCTACAATTCACCTGACACTGTAGTTCAAGTGTTTCCCAACCAGGGTGCCTCCAGCTGTTGAGAAACTACAACTCCCAGCATGCCCGGACAGCCTTTGGCTGTCCGGGCATGCTGGGAGTTGTAGTTTTGCAACAGCTGGAGGCAACCTCGTTGGGAAACACTGCTGTAGTTTACTGAAGAACTTTGGTGCAGAATCCACGCTGCGTGAACATGGCCATAGGAGGCCTTGGTAAGACACAATTGTAAACCATGACAGTGCCAGATCCATTGTACAACAGATGTCATCCCATCACCTGACTTACGATCAATTCCGTCAGGTTTCCATTACGTTGGCTGGAAGAACAGCGTTGCAAAAAATAAAAATCTGAAAAATTCACTGTGTATGTTTGCCATGAAACGGCGGCCGAAACAATGTAAATAGACTGTCGCAACCTCAGTCTGGATTCTCCTGATCTGTTTTCAGTGAGATAACTGGAAACCGATGGGTCGAGAGATAATGTGTCCTGATTGTAAAAGGCGTAATTCCCCTTTAATCACAATGGAAGCTACGCTTTTCGATGTCATCGCTGAAAGGCACGTTGCAGAAAATTCCTTGAATGCCCCAAACTCCCACCTTTAGATTTGTATAAAAAGATAACAAATAGGAATCTCAATCCTCTATAAAAACACGTTATATGCACGCTATGGGGGGGGAAGAAGCAGAAGAAAGAGCAAAACGATTGTAAAGTTTTTCCCTGAAAGAACCAAAATGATTGTTATATCAAGGCACAAGTAGGTAAATATTCTCAGGCATAGAAGTATCACTGATACGGGGGATGGGGTTTACACAGTCCACTGAAAAGCAGGTTATATGCTCCCCAGTAAAAAGCAGCTAAACGTCATTTTCCTTCCTCTCCCAGTGAACAGTCCTGGTCTTAGTTCCCTCAGTCACTGCTGTCATCGTCCTCGTCGTCAGACATGTGACTCGCCATCCTGGGAGAACTGGAGAGAAAGTCTGAGCGGCCCGGCTGACAAGTGGGTAAATCCCCACTAGACAGACGTTCGTAGCAGAAATCACATACCCGTACAGCCTTAGATGACTGATTCGGCAAAAGGAACTTCTTCTCTGAACAGGGTCCGCAAACAACAAATCCACATTTCCGGCAGTGGTGCCTCCGGTTGACCGGAGTAAACTTCACTTTCTTACAGCGCATACAAGTGGTGGCTTCAGAATCGGGGATCCAGACGGCCGCGTGCTCACTATTGGGGGTCTTCCCGCCTTTGGATATTAGATCATACACGCACTTGTTGATGTGGTTCATCCATTCGGATTTTTCGGTGGCCGTGGCCGCGTACACGGCAAAGGACTTGGTGGGGGTTTTGATGAGCCATCCATTGCGCAGATCTCCCTCGTCCTGGATGGAGTCGATGGTAACGTTCTCTAGAGGGATTATGTGCTGTTTGTTGTACTTTTTCTTCTGAATGACAATATTTCCATAGACAAGAATGTCATTGAACAGGAAAAACTGCCTGGCTTTGGGTCTCTTTCTGCAGAGTTTTGTTAAGACGCCTTCTCCGATAAGAACCCTGCCCTCGATTGCCAGGGGCTGCCCGGCTGTCCCAAAGCAGCTCTCCACTACGTTTATACGCCTTGCGTTGGCTTCACTGTTTGCTAGACGATCCACCATCTTCTTCAGCAATCTAAAAAGATAAAAGACCAGCGAGTTATTATAAGCTATGATTTCAATCAAATGCATTATTATAATCCTACACGATTTACAGGGCTTTAGAAACAATTCCATATCCTTAAAGGGGTACTCCACTGGCCATAGGAACATTTAGTTCCGAACACTGTGCGTGTGCTGCGGGGGTGGGGAGATTTGGGGGTCTTCCACACCCCGCCGCCTCAATGCAAGTCTATGGGAGGGGGCGTGATGCCCCCTCCCATAGACTTGCATTGAGGGAGCGGGGCATGACATCACGAGGGGGCGTAGTCTACCCCTGCAGCGTGCGCACAGCGGTTGGCCAGTGGAATACCCCTTTAACCCCTTAAGGACTCAGCCCATTTTGGCCTTAAGGACAATTTAATTTTTACGTTTTCATTTTTTCCTCCTCGCCTTCTAAAAATCATAACTCTTTTATATTTTCATCGCCAGACTAGTATGAGGGCTTGTTTTTTGCGCGACCAGTTGTCCTTTGTAATGACATCACTCATTATATCATAAAATGTATGGCGCAACCAAAAAACACTATTTTTGTGGGGAAATTAAAACGAAAAACGCAATTTTGCTAATTTTGGAAGGTTTCGTTTTCACGCGGTACAATTTATGGTAAAAATGACGTGTGTTCTTTATTCTGAGGGTCAATACGATTAAAATGATACCCATTATTACATACTTTTATATTATTGTTGCGCTTAAAAAAAATCACAAACTTTTTAACCAAATTAGTACGTTTATAATCCCTTTATTTTGATGACCTATAACTTTTTTATTTTTCCGTATAAGCGGCGGTATGGGGGCTCATTTTTTGCGCCATGATCTGTACTTTTTTTTGATACCACATTTGCATATAAAAAACTTTTAATACATTTTTTATAATTTTTTTTTTAATAAAATGTATTAAAAAAGTAGGAATTTTGGACTTTTAAAAATTTTTTTCGTTCACGCCGTTCACCGTACGGGATCATTAACATTTTATTTTAATAGTTCAGACATTTACGCACGCGGCGATACCAAATATGTCTATAAAAAATGTTTTTTACGCTTTTTGGGGGTAAAATAGGAAAAAACGGACGTTTTACTTTTTTATTGGGGGAGGGGATTTTTCACTTTTTTTTTACTTTTACATTTTTTTTCATTTTTTTTTTTTACACTTGAATAGTCCCCATAGGGGACTATTCATAGCAATACCATGATTGCTAATACTGATCTGTTCTATATATAGGACATAGAACAGATCAGTATTATCGGTCATCTTCTGCTCTGGTCTGCTCGATCACAGACCAGAGCAGGAGACGCCGGGAGCCGCACGGAGGAAGGTGAGGGGACCTCCGTGCGGCGTTATGAATGATCGGATCCCCGCAGTAGCGCTGCGGGCGATCCGATCGTTCATTTTAATCGCGAACTGCCGCAGATGCCGGGATCTGTATTGATCCCGGCACCTGAGGGGTTAATGGCGGACGCCCGCGAGATCGCGGGCGTCGGCCATTGCCGGCGGGTCCCTGGCTGCGATCAGCAGCCGGGATCAGCCGCGCATGACACGGGCATCGCTCCGATGCCCGCGGTTATGCTTGGACGTAAATGTACGTCCTGGTGCGTTAAGTACCACCTCACCAGGACAAACATTTACGTCCGGCGTCCTTAAGGGGTTAAAGGGCTACTCCACTGGGGAAAAAAATATATATTTTTTTAAATCAACTGGTGCCAGAAAGTTAAACAGATTTGTAAATTACTACAAAAATCTTAATCCTTCCAGTACTTGGCTGCTTTTTGCTCCACGGGTAGTTCTTTTCTTTTTGAATATCTTTTCTCTCTGACCACAGTGCTCTCTACTGACACCTCTGTCCATTTTAGGAACTGTCCAGAGTAGGAGCAAACTTCCATAGCAAACCTATCCTGCTCTGGACAGTTCCTGACATGGACAGAGGTGTCAGCAGAGAGCACTGTGGTCAGACAAAGGAAATTCAAAAAGAAAAAAGAACTTCCTGTGGATTAGGGATCGTTTTTTTAGGGCCGATACTGATAATCGGTGGAGGTTAGGGCCAATAGGCGATAATTTAGACCGATATTCCGGTATAAGTTATCGGCTATTTATCCCCCCACGACACTGCTGTTGATCATTGATTTAAAGCGGCGCTTTAAATCAATGAACTGCAGTGGCTTTTGCGGTGCCATAGACCACCGCCGCCGCCACCCGCTTCTCTCCCGCCTGCCTGTCCGGGGGTCCTGAGTCCTATCACCGCCACCGCGCCGGCTCCTCACCGCTCCGCGCCACATCGCACCCCCCACATCCCTTGTTTTATAATTATCTGTTCCCGGGGTCCACTCTACATCTGGCTCCAGTGGCGTCCTCCTGAACTGTCACTGTGCGCACAGCGTAAGGCAGGAAGCAGCAGGAGCCAGAAGTAGCGTGGACCCGGGAACAGGTAATTATAAAACCGGGGATGGGGGAGGCAATGGGGCCGGGGCGGTGCGGGGGTCGGGGCATTATCGGCTTATCGGGAAGGTAATTGCCGATAACGCTGAAAATCGTGATTATCGGCCGATAATATCGGCCAAACCGATAATCGGTCGATCCCTACTGTGGATCATACAGCAGCTGATAAGTACTGAGTGGAAGGATTAAGATTTTTTTTATATACCGTATGTAACTTAGAAATCTGATTAACTTTCCGGCACCAGTTAAATAAAAAAAAATTATATATATTTATATTTATCAAGTCCAAAGCAAATCTAAGGTCACAGGCAGAAGACAAAGGTTACATCTCACAAATATGCAGGGGTTAAGACAATAGATGTGGAGAATTTACACTAACATGGGCCATAAATTGTCCCATTATGGGAACACAGACTGAATAGATAAGAATGAGAAAAAGGGGGAGGGAGCAGGGTATGTGTGTGTGTGTGTGTGTGTGTGTGTGTGTGTGTGTGTGTGTGTGTGTGTGTGTGTGTATATATATATATATATATATATAATTTTTTTTTTATTTTTTTTATTTTTTTTCCTTCCAGTGTAGTACCCCTTTAATGCTAATAGACTTCATTTAAAGGCTGTCTGGAAAAATATTTTCATATTTAACCTCTTCAGGACATAGGGCGTATGGATACGCCCTGCATCCCGAGTCCTTAAGGACCGAGGGCGTATCCATACGCCCGTGGGAATTCCGGCCCCCACCGCTAGCCGGTTGGGGACCGGAGCCGGATGCCTGCTGAAATCGTTCAGCAGGCATCCCGGCATATCGCCCAGGGGGGTCATTATGCCGGGTCAATCGGGTCTCCAGTGACCCGGAATTACAGGCTGTTCGGGGCCGTCTCCAACTGCCCCGAACAGCCAGAGCCTGCAGGGGTGAGGTGGCACTGGTGCCACCTCACGATCGCCCTGATTCGTCGGCCGGATTACCGGCCGACCAATCAGTGCGCCTGCTGCGGGTGTCACTCCCGCACCCGGTCCGCCCCTCTTCCGGAGGACGTGAGCGGGTGCGGGACGTGCACCCCGGGTGCTGGGGACCCCGATCCCCGGCGTCGATGTTGGGATCGGGGCCCCAGGAGCAGCGGCGGCGACGACGAGGGACTGACTCTCCGGCGTGGATCGTTGGAGGCGAGTGACAGCCTCCTGCTGTTGCTTAGCAACAGCTCCCAGCATGCAAAAAGGGCATGCTGGGAGCTATAGTTATGCAACAGCAGGAGGCAGACCACCACAACTCCCAGCATTCCCTATTGGGCATGCTGGGACTTATGGTTTTGCAACAGCTGGAGGCACATTTTTTCTATGGAAAAGTGTACCTTCAGCTGTTGTATAACTACAACTCCCAGCTTGCACAAACAGCTAAAGTGCATGCTGGGAGTTGTAGTGGTGCATCTGCTGGTTGCATAACTACAACTCCCAGCATGCCCGTTGGCTGTCGGTGACTGATGAGAGTTGTAGTTTTGCAACAGCTGAAGGCACACTGGTTGTGAAACACTGAGCAAGGTCACAAACTCAGTGATACATAACCAGTGTGCCTTCAGTTGTTGCAAAACTGCAACTCTCAGCAGTCACCGACAGCCAACGGGCATGCTGGGAGTTGTAGTTATGCAACAGCTGGATGCCCCCCCCCCAATGTGAACGTACAGGGTACACTCACATGGGCGGAGGATTACAGTAAGTATCCGGCTGCAAGTTTGAGCTGCGTCAAATTGTCTGCCGCAGCTCAAACTGCCAGCGAGAAACTACTGTGAACCCCCGCCCGTGCGACTGTACCCTAAAAACACTACACTACACTAACACAAAAAATAAAATAAAAGTAAAAAACACTACATATACACATACCTCTATACAACCCCCCTCCCCTCCCCAATAAAAATTAAAAACGTCTGGTACGCCACTGTTTCCAGAACGGAGCCTCCAGCTGTTGCAAAACAACTCCCAGTATTGTCGGACAGCCGTTGACTGTCCAGGCATGCTGGGAGTTTTGCAACAGCTGGAGGCACCCTGTTTGGGAATCAATGGCGTAGAATTCCCCTATGTCCACCCCTATGCAAGTCCCTAATTTAGGACTCAAATGCGCATGGCGCTCTCACTTTGGAGCCCCGTCGTATTTCAAGGCAACAGTTTAGGGTCACATATGGGGTATCGCCGTACTCGGGAGAAATTGTGTTACAAATTTTGGGGGGTATTTTCTGCTTTTACCCTTTTTAAAAATTTAAAATTTTGGGGGGAAAACAAGCATTTTACATATGCAAAAGTCGTGAAACACCTGTGGGGTATAAAGGTTCACTTAACCCCTTGTTACGTTCCCCGAGGGGTCTAGTTTCCAAAATGATATGCCATGTGGGTTTTTTTTTGCTGTCCTGGCACCATAGGGGCTTCCTAAATGCGGCATGCCCCCAGAGCAAAATTTGCTTTCAAAAAGCCAAATGTGACTCCTTCTCTTCCGAGACCTGTAGTGCGCCAGCAGAGCACTTCTCACCCCCATATGGGGTGTTTTCTGAATCGGGAGAAATTGGGCTTCAAATTTTTAGGGGTATTTTCTGCCATTACCCTTTTTAAAAATTAAACATTTTTTGGGAAAACAAGCATTTTAGGTAAACATTTATTTTATTTTTTTACATTTGCAAAAGTCGTGAAACACCTGTGGGGTATTAAGGTTCACTTTATGCCATGTTACATTCCCCGAGGGGTCTAGTTTCCAAAATGGTATCAATGTGGTTTTTTTTGCTGTTCTGGCACCATAAGGGCTTCCTAAAGGTGACATGCCCCCCAAAAACCATTTCAGAAAAACGTACTCTCCAAAATCCCCTTGTCGCTCCTTCCCTTCTGAGCCCTCTACTGCGCCCGCCGAACACTTTACATAGACATATGAGGTATGTGCTTACTCGAGAGAAATTGGGCTACAAATACAAGTAAAAATTTTGTCCTTTTACCCCTTGTAAAAATTAAAAATTGGGTCTACAAGAACATGTAAGTGTAAAAAATGAAGATTGTGAATTTTCTCCTTCACTTTGCTGCTATTCCTGTGAAACACCTAAAGGGTTAAAACACTTACTGAATGTCATTTTGAATACCTTGGGGGGTGCTTTTTTTTATAATGGGGTCTTTTGTGGGGTATTTCTAATATGAAGACCCTTCAAATCCACTTCAAACCTGAACTGGTCCCTGAAAAATACTGAGTTTGAAAATTTTGTGAAAAATCGGAAAATTGCTGCTGAACGTTGAAGCCCTCTGGTGTCTTCCAAAAGTAAAAACTCGTCAATTTTATGATGCAAACATAAAGTAGAAATATTGTATATGTGAACCAAAAAAACAAAAAAAAAAAAAAGGTATTCGTAATATCCATTTTCCTTACAAGCAGAGAGCTTCAAAGTTAGAAAAATGCAAAATTATCAAATTTACGGATTTTTCACCAAGAAAGGATGCAAGTATCGACAAAAATTTACCACTATGTTAAAGTAGAATATGTCACGAAAAAACAATCTTGGAATCAGAATGATAACTAAAAGCATTCCAGAGTTATTAATGTTTAAAGTGACAGCAGTCAGATGTGCAAAAAACACTCCGGTCCTTAAGGCCAAAATGGGCTCCGTCCTGAAGGGGTTAAAAGTGCTCAGGATGACAAAACAAAAACAAAAAAAACACATGTACTTCACCTGCTCTGCTGCAGGGCTTCTTGACACATAGGAAATACCCACTCAGCTAGAAGGTTCCCATCAAAGTATTTACCATTTCAGATTCATTTCAAGTTTATCCAGTTTAGAACTTGCAAAATATCAGAATCACATGAACGACATGTAGAAAAGAAAATAATAAAAAAGGAGCAGCAGGAAGCCGTCCGTCCCATATATCACATCCCATAAGAAAAAGAATTTGCACTAATATTGGGGCCAGCAGGCAAAAAGCTCCGTTCCCAGGAGACGGGTAGCTAAACCGCACACACACCTCTCAGCTGTTCCTGCACAGACATCACATTAGACAGAATGCCAGCAGTGACAGATGGAGATGTGGAGGAGCCAGGGCCGACAGGCCAAATGCTTAGGCCCAGTAATCATTTACCAGACGTGACCCTTATAAGCTCCTCTATAAAACAATACCAGGTTATCTACCAGGCAGAAAGAAACCTGCAGCAATAAAGTCTACAAAACTAGCGGACATGACACTGCAGCATGTATACAATGGCACGGGGTGAGTCAGGAGTTCCTTAACCCCTTAAGGACCCGGGCTTTTTCCGTTTTTTCATTTTCAATTTTTCCTCCTTAACTTTAAAAAATCATAACTTTTAAAAATTTTCACCTAAAATTATATATAATGGCTTAATTTTTGCGTCACTAATTCTACTTTGTAATGACATTAGTCATTTTACCCAAAAATCTACGGTGAAACGGGAAAAAAAAAATCAATGTGCGACAAAATTGATGAAAAAACACTATTTTGTAAGTTTTGGGGGCTTCTGTTTTTACACAGTACATTTTTTGTCAAAAATGATACCTTATCTTTATTCTGTAGGTCCATACGGTTAAAATGATCCCCTACTTATATAGGTTTGAATTTGTATCACTTCCGAAAAAAATCATGAATACATGCAGGAAAAATTTATACGTTTAAAATGGTCATCTTCTGACCCCTATAACTTTTTTATTTTTCTGTGTTCAGGGCGGTATGAGGGCTCATTTTTTGCGCCGTCATCTGAAGTTTTTAGCAGTACCATTTTTGTTCTGATCAGACTTTTTGATAACTTTTTATTCACTTTTTTGTGGTATAAAAAGTGATAAAAAAATGCGCTATTTTGGACTTTGGAATTTTTTTGCGCGTACGCCATTGAACGAGCGGTTTAAAAAGCGGTATATTTTTATAATTGGGACATTTCCGCATGCGGCGATACCACATATGTTTATTTTTATTATTATTTACATAATGTTTTTCTTATTTTTGGAAATGCCGGGTGAGTCAAACTTTTATTAGGGGAAGGGATAATTGAAAGGGTTAATGATTTTTTTTTACACTTTGTTAATGCAATATTATAGCTCCTATAGGGGGGGCTATAACATTGCATGTACTGATCTTTTACACTGATTGATCCATCTCCATAGGAATGCATCAATCAGTGTTTTCGGCGATTGGATGCTCAAGCCTGGATCTCAGGCTTGAAGCATTCATTCGGCGATCGGACTGCAGGAAGGAAGGTAAGAGACCTTCCTTCTGTGCTACAGCTGTTCGGGATGCTGCGATTATACCGCGGCGATCCCGAACAGCTCCCTGAGCTAGCCGGGCACTTTTACTTTCGTTTTTAGCCGTGATCAGTGCCGCGCGCTATTAGAGGCGGGTCCCGGCTTCACTATGACGCCGGGCCCGCCGCGATATAATGCGGGGTCACCGTGTGACCCCGCGTTATATCGCAGGACCGGGACTCATGACGTACGCATACGTCATGGGTCGTTAAGAGGTTAAAGGGGTACTCCCATGGGAAACTTATTTATTTATTTATTTTTTATCAACTGGTGCCAGAAAGTTAAACAGATTTGTAAATTACTTCTATTAAAAAATCTTAATCTTTCCAGTACTTATTAGCTGCTGAATACTACAGAGGAAATGGTTTTCTTTTTGGAACACAGAGCTCTCTGCTGACATCATGACTACAGTGCTCTCTGGACAGTTCCTAAAATGGACAGAGGTGTCAGCAGAGCAGCATATGTTATGGGGATTTTCTTCAGCTCTGGACAGTTCCTAAAATGGACAGAGATGTCAGCAGAGAGCACTGTTATGATGTCAGCAGAGAGCCCTGTGTTCCAAAAAGAAAACAATTTCCTCTGTAGTATTTAGCAGCTAATAAGTACTGGAAAGATTAAGATTTTTTAACAGAAGAAACTTACAAATCTGTTTAACCTTCTGGCACCAGTTGATTAATAAACACGTTTTTCCATGGTAGTACCCCTTTAAAGGGTACCTCTCATGATCTTGTTACATTATATAATCCTCCTAGTACACTGCCCCCATCCTGATAAACCACCCCCTGCCTTTATTTTTATTATTTGTCATTTTTGTACCTTGATATCGCTCTGTATTTTCTGCTCAGATTCACAGACTGGGAAGGGGCGTTCCCCAGAAGGCTGTGACATCATCTGAAGCCATACAGGGGAGAACTTCCTCCCTCACTCTGCTACACACAGCCAAGAGCAGTTCAGTGTGAGATGAGCTATGATTGGCTAAGACTGCACACCCCTCCCTCTATATTTCCTGATTTTGGACTTCTGCCAGGCCAGCAGGAGTCCAAAGTCCCAGCATGCTGAGAGTTGCAGTTATGCAACAGCTAGAGACACCCTGGGTGGGAAACACTGACATAAGGGATAAGTGTGCTGCAAAGGGTCACCACGCAATCCATGGTAGCATCGGAGATACCACAGGACAGCTAGTAAATGCTGGAGTACCCCTTTAAATGTTACAAAATTGATACATAAATCCCCAATGTTTTTTTTTTTTTTTTTTAATAAACATAACACAAGTGCAAAAAACATGGCTTTATTATGCTGGTGTGGATCTAACCTTAGACTATGTTTATGCTGCGTAAAATTTTGCCCACATTTTATTTTGTGGCGACATTTTTACCGATTACGGCCAAAAATGTGCATGTTAAGTTAAATTAAATATGCAGCCCAATTTTACACTGTATAAACATAGCCTAAGGCTGCATTCAAACCACGTTTTTGCAATACAGTTCCCGTATCAGTTTTTTGATGAAAAACGGATTCCTCAAAACCTGACTAAACTGTATCAAAACGTGTGTACAAATTTCAACCCGTATACAGTTTGAAAAAAAAATGGTGTCCGGTTGCATCTGTTTTTTTAAGAAAAAAATAAAAGGTATACGTTTTTAAACTTTTCACTCCATTTTGAATTCACTTGTTTGATTAAAATTCCAAGAAAAAAAAAAAAAAAAACTGTGCAAAGTAAAAACCGTATGGTGTAAATCGGATGGAACCGTACGCACACATGGTTCTCTACGGTTCCCATTGACCCCCATGTGTAAAACAAAAAAACACAGTTTAATACGGTTTTTCACCCGGACCAAGGTGAAAATAAAAATGGACAAAACCGTATAAGGCTGGGTTCACACCACGTTTTCTTAAATACGGTTCCCGTATACGGTTTGGAGGAGGGGGGCGGGGCTTAATTGCGGCGCCCGCACTCTGCTGTATTCGGGAATCGTATTTAATACAAGTCTATGAGCCGACCGCGTTTTTGCCTGCGGTCGGGAAACCGCATACGGCCGAAAACGAAGCCGACCGGAGGCTGCGGTTCACTCCGGTCGGCTCATAGACTTGCATTAAATACGGTTCTCGAATACGGCTGAGTGCGGGCGCTGCGATTAAGCCCCGCCCCCCTCCTCCAAACCGTAAACGGGCCCGGATTTAAGAAATCGTGGTGTGAACCCAGCCTAAGATGCAAAATGGAGTAAACCGGATGATGCGTTTGACATACGGTTTACAATGTTAAGTCAATGCATACGGTTTTCTATAAAGGTTCTGTACGGTTTTTAACTTGAAACCGTATACGGGAACTGTATAGCAAAAACGTGGTGTGCATGCACCCTTAGGCTGGTTTCACTATCATGTGATGGCCCAAACAGGCGCCTGTCAGTTTGGTATAATCCAGTGTTTCCCAACCAGAGTGCCTCCAGCTGTGGCCAAACTACAACTCCCAGCATGCCCGGACAGCCTTCGGCTGTCCAGGCATGCTGGGAGTTGTAGTTTGGCCACAGCTGGAGGCACCCTGGTTGGGAAACACTGGTATAATCAGACCCAGGGTCAGGGCTGGACTTACGGCCATAACAATGGGGAATAAAAACAAGAAAGGAAGGAAAGGTTTATGAGACTGACTGATCCTTCTGTGACGTAGGCTACGAGCGCCGAATGTGTGATTCCATGTACACGTGATGCAGCAGCTGTCACAGCAGACAATTCCATCTTCTCCGGGTTGCGACACACACACCTGTTGTGGAGGCCTTCAGGGGTTCACTGTGACAAACAGCTTAAAAAGGAGTAGTATACATAGTTCCACAGATAAAACATTATGCCCTGTTCGAAGGATAGGGGGATAAGTGTCAGATCGCAGGGGTCCGATGCAATGATAGGGGGATAAGTGTCAGATCGCAGGGGTCCGATGCAAGGATAGGGGGATAAGTGTCAGATCGCAGGGGTCCGATGCAAGGATAGGGGGATAAGTGTCAGATTGCAGGGGTCCGATGCAAGGATAGGGGGATAAGTGTCAGATCGCAGGGGTCCGATGCAAGGATAGGGGGATAAGTGTCAGATCGCAGGGGTCCGATGCAAGGATAGGGGGATAAGTGTCAGATCGCAGGGGTCCGATGCAAGGATAGGGGGATAAGTGTCAGATCGCAGGGGTCCGATGCAAGGATAGGGGGATAAGTGTCAGATCGCAGGGGTCCGATGCAAGGATAGGGGGATAAGTGTCAGATCGCAGGGGTCCGATGCAAGGATAGGGGGATAAGTGTCAGATCGCAGGGGTCCGATGCAAGGATAGGGGGATAAGTGTCAGATCGCAGGGGTCCGATGCAGGGACCCTCCACAATCTCCCACCTGGCTCTATGGATGAATGAAGTGTATGGCCAACTTAAGTTAAGAGGAGGGATCCGAAGTGGAGGAATGAATGCAAGAATAAGTTAGTTTGCCTTAGGAGTGAGAATGTAGTGCTAATCTTGCACAGGAATTGATTTAAACTGTTTTTTGTTACCATATGATTTTGTATTAAGGATTATGAAAATTGATAAAAGAAAATTTGCAAGAAGTGTATGGCCAACATGCACATCCCCCCCCATGCAAGAATGTTCGTGCATCTCTGGCTCTCCCATTATTAATTTTTTTTCCAGCGGAGTACCCCTTTAATTCAGACGGAGCTGGGGCACCAGGTGGGAGATCGCTGGGGACCGAGCAGATATAGATATATTTATTTATTTTAAAAGTGGTACTCCGCCTTAAGACCTCTTATCCCCTATCCCTTTGGATAGGGGAGAAGATGTCTTGAGGCGTAGTACCCTTTTAACTTTTTTATTTTTTTCGTCTTTACTTCTCATGGTTCCAGAACAGGCCTAAGGGCTCATCCACACTGCGGACAGTCCGCTTGGCTAGGTTTCCACTTGGTTCTTTGGTGCATTTTTTATTTTTATCTTTTTACCAGAAAAAAAATATATAATAATATAACAACACTACAAAAAACGGCCCTGTCACTTTGCACTCCCAAGATTTTGGTGCGATTTCTACCAAAAATAGCTATTTTTAAGTTTTCCCTATCGACTTTAAACCAGCATCTGGACACAGCGTTTTTGCCGTGAAGAAAACTTTTTTTTCTTCCCGATTTTGTCAAATTTAGTGGAAACTGTGGAAATTCTGATGCAGCATAGTCCTATTGATTTTAGTGGCACGGCAGAATTTCTGCGGCAGATGTTTTTGCTATGGAAATGCCAATTGCGGAGTGTTTCGGAATTGCATTGCCGTCTATGGAGACTGTGCATTTGTGAGAGGAATGTCTGCCCGACATTTCAGACATTTTCTGCCGTGTGAACATGGCCTTAGGGCAGCATTCTCCAAGCTATGGCTCTTAAAGGAGTAGTCCATTCCTAAGGATAGGGGATAAGTTTCAGATAGTGGTGGGTCCGACCGCTGGGACCCCCCCGCCATCTCTCTGTACGGGGCCCCGGCTCTCCAGCCGACATCCCCTCAATACATCGCTATGGCAGAGCCGGGGTTTGCCGAAGGAACGCTCGGGCTCTGCCATAGAGTTTTATTGAGGGGGCGTGTCAGCCGCCGCTTTGTGTGGTGGTGGACACGCCCCCTTCCCGCAGGCTGCCGGGGCCCTGTACGGGAGATCGCGGGGTTCCCTGCGGTCGGATCCCCCGCTATCTGAAACATATCCCCTTATCCTAAGTTTTTCAGGACTGGACTACTCCTGAAGCAAAACTACAACTCCCATAATGCGCGCCAGTTTTGCAACAGCTTAAGTAGCGTTTCCCAACCAGTGTGCCTCCAGCTGTTGCAGAACTACAACTCCCACAATTGTAGACATTCTCGTAGAACAATGTCTCCCAACCAAGGTGCCAGCAGCTGTTTCAAAACTACAACTCCGGGCATGCTGAGAGTTGTAGTTTTGCAACAGCTGTGGGCACCCTGGTCGGGCGACACTGTTCTTCGAGAAAGTCTACCAAGTGGCCTCTAAACTTTGTACCTCCAGCTGTTGCAAGACTATAACGCCCAGCATGCCCAGCCTGTGAGTTGTACTTTTGCCCACTCAGTAAAATTCAGCCAAAAAGATTAAATAAAAAAAGTGCTGAAACCCGTGTGGTAGTATTTGATGTAGATTTAACACCTGCAATTCCATGCAAAAAATTATGGACGCCATTTTTAAAAACTACACCTTTTTTTTTTGCGTTGTGTAGATATTTTCTACGTGAAAACGCACGGGATTGGATACACGGATTAGTGTAAACACCCTTATGTGCCGCAGATTTCAGACAGATTTCTGGAATTTTTTGGAATCACACTGTGGCCCCATTTACTCCGATCCAGAACGATTATTTTGGGGCCATATCACAACCAAAGTCAACGTGTAGCACTAGACATTTAACAAATGCTTGTAAATGAGTCATGTGATCATCGTTATGGGTGGACTACAACTCCCATACTCCCCACTATCCCTCGTAAACATGGCTGGACTACAACTCCCATACTCCCCACTATCCCTCGTAAGCATGGCTGGACTACAACTCCCATACTCCCCACTATCCCTCGTAAGCATGGCTGGACTACAACTCCCATACTCCCCACTATCCCTCGTAAGCATGGCTGGACTACAACTCCCATACTCCCCACTATCCCTCGTAAGCATGGCTGGACTACAACTCCCATACTCCCCACTATCCCTCGTAAGCATGGCTGGACTACAACTCCCATACTCCCCACTATCCCTCGTAAGCATGGCTGGACTACAACTCCCATACTCCCCACTATCCCTCGTAAGCATGGCTGGACTACAACTCCCATACTCCCCACTATCCCTCGTAAGCATGGCTGGACTACAACTCCCATACTCCCCACTATCCCTCGTAAGCATGGCTGGACTACAACTCCCATACTCCCCACTATCCCTCGTAAGCATGGCTGGACTACAACTCCCATACTCCCCACTATCCCTCGTAAGCATGGCTGGACTACAACTCCCATACTCCCCACTATCCCTCGTAAGCATGGCTGGACTACAACTCCCATACTCCCCACTATCCCTCGTAAGCATGGCTGGACTACAACTCCCATACTCCCCACTATCCCTCGCAAGCATGGCTGGACTACAACTCCCATAATCCCCACTATCCCTCGTAAACATGGCTGGACTACAACTCCCATACTCCCCACTATCCCTCGTAAACATGGCTGGACTACAACTCCCATACTCCCCACTATCCCTCGTAAGCATGGCTGGACTACAACTCCCATACTCCCCACTATCCCTCGTAAGCATGGCTGGACTACAACTCCCATACTCCCCACTATCCCTCGTAAGCATGGCTGGACTACAACTCCCATACTCCCCACTATCCCTCGTAAGCATGGCTGGACTACAACTCCCATACTCCCCACTATCCCTCGTAAGCATGGCTGGACTACAACTCCCATACTCCCCACTATCCCTCGTAAGCATGGCTGGACTACAACTCCCATACTCCCCACTATCCCTCGTAAGCATGGCTGGACTACAACTCCCATACTCCCCACTATCCCTCGTAAGCATGGCTGGACTACAACTCCCATACTCCCCACTATCCCTCGTAAGCATGGCTGGACTACAACTCCCATACTCCCCACTATCCCTCGTAAGCATGGCTGGACTACAACTCCCATACTCCCCACTATCCCTCGTAAGCATGGCTGGACTACAACTCCCATACTCCCCACTATCCCTCGTAAGCATGGCTGGACTACAACTCCCATACTCCCCACTATCCCTCGTAAGCATGGCTGGACTACAACTCCCATACTCCCCACTATCCCTCGCAAGCATGGCTGGACTACAACTCCCATAATCCCCACTATCACTCGTAAGCATGGCTGGACTACAACTCCCATAATCCCCAATATCCCTCGTAAACATGGCTGGACTACAACTCCCATAATACCCAATATCACTACCACAAAAGTTAAGGGACTCAATGCTGTCTACTAGGGGACCACCTGTCACCCCAGAGCCTGATGGGAAGCGAAGTTGTGTTTATCACGATAATCGCACGACAGACACGGAAGCCGCAGCTGACCTGTCACAGCACACGACATGACGACAACACGAACATGGCCGCTACTGAAGGAAACACAAGGAAAAGTTTCCCGGCTCTGGCAATGGCCGCCGGTCACCTCACAACTTACCGGGGGACGATGAGGAGGCGGATGAAGCAGACACCGGAGCCCGTCCCGTCCCGCCGGATCCGCCTGTGTACGGGCAGCGTCCCGACTAAACACACAGCAGCCGCCGAGCACTCCCGGGAGCCGCCCCGCCCTCGTCACGTGAGGCCCCGCCCCGCGCGGGGGGGGGATCGACTATAGCGGGTGGACTGGGCGCCGTCCACACTGAGAGACGTTACCGCACGGCCCGGGCCTGTACTGAAGCCTCGGCCAGTGTGCGGTGTCCTGGCGGGGACTGTGCGGCCAGGGAAAGGAGGAGGAGGCGCGGAGTGCGGTTAAATAACAGCGTCTGACGAGGCGGCGCCATATTGAGGGCGGGGAAGGGTGAAGGCGGCCGGGTGGTCCGGGCTGTGAGGCGGCGGGCGGGCTCTGTAGGTTTTGGGGTAACTAGATAACTGTAATAAAGTAATGTGTGGGACACGTGTTGTGTTTATGGGACAGACAAATGACTAATGGGGCGTCCCTATTGGCTATATGTATGTCCTATGTACAGGACACGCCCACAATTCATGGAATTTGAACCATAACAGTCAAATAATCAGACCCCCACATCAGAGGCCTAAAGAAATACAGACCCCCCCCCACATCAGAGGCCTAAAGAAATACAGACCCCCCCCCCCCCATCAGAGGCCTAAAGAAATACAGACCCCCCCACATCAGAGGCTTAAAGAAGGCTTAAAGAAATACAGACCCCCACATCAGAGGCCTAAAGAAATACAGATCCCCCCCCATCAGAGGCCTAAAGAAATACAGACCCCCACATCAGAGGTCTAAAGAAATACAGACCCCCACATCAGAGGCCTAAAGAAATACAGATCCCCCCCCATCAGAGGCCTAAAGAAATACAGACCCCCACATCAGAGGTCTAAAGAAATACAGACCCCCACATCAGAGGCCTAAAGAAATACAGACCCCCACATCAGAGGCCTAAAGAAATACAGACCCCCACATCAGAGGCCTAAAGAAATACAGACCCCCACATCAGAGGTCTAAAGAAATACAGACCCCCACATCAGAGGCCTAAAGAAATACAGACCCCCCACATCAGAGGCCTAAAGAAATACAGACCCCCACATCAGAGGTCTAAAGAAATACAGACCCCCACATCAGAGGTCTAAAGAAATACAGACCCCCACATCAGAGGCCTAAAGAAATACAGACCCCCCCCCCACATCAGAGGCCTAAAGAAATACAGACCCCCCCACATCAGAGGCCTAAAGAAATACAGACCCCCCCCCCCCACATCAGAGGCCTAAAGAAATACAGCCCCCCCCCCCACATCAGAAGCCTAAAGAAATACAGACCCCCCCACATCAGAGGCCTAAAGAAATACAGACCCCCCCCCCACATCAAAGGCCTAAAGAAATACAGACCCCCCCACATCAGAGGCCTAAAGAAATACAGACCCCCCCCCCACATCAGAGGCCTAAAGAAATACAGACCCCCCCCCCCCAACATCAGAGGCCTAAAGAAATACAGACCCCCTAAACTAGTACCGAATCGGACTGCCTAAAGAAACAGACCCCCACATCAGAGGCCTAAAGAAACAGACCCCCCACATCAGAGGCCTAAAGAAATACAGACCCCCACATCAGAGGCCTAAAGAAATACAGACCCCCTAAACTAGTACAGAACCGGACTGCATAAAGAAATACAGACCCCCCACATCAGAGGCCTAAAGAAATACAGACCCCCTAAACTAGTACAGAACCGGACTGCCTAAAGAAATACAGGCCACCCACATCAGAGGCCTAAAGAAATACAGACCCCCTAAACTAGTACAAAACCGGACTGCCTAAAGAAATACAGACCCCCCCACATCAGAGGCCTAAAGAAATACAGACCCCCTAAACTAGTACAGAACTGGACTGCCTAAAGAAATACAGACCCCCCCCCCCCCACATCAGAGGCCTAAAGAAATACAGACCCCCACATCAGAGGCCTAAAGAAATACAGACCCCCTAAACCAGTACAGAACCGGACTGCCTAAAGAAATACAGATCCCCCACATCAGAGGCCTAAAGAAATACAGACCCCCTAAACTAGTGCAAAACCGGACTGCCTAAAGAAATACAGACCCCCACATCAGAGGCCTAAAGAAATACAGACCCCCTAAACTAGTGCAAAACCGGACTGCCTAAAGAAAAACAGATCCCACATCAGAGGCCTAAAGAAGTACAGACCCCCTAAACTAGTACAATACCGGACTGCCTAAAGAAATACAGACCCCCCCCACCCCAAACTAGTACAGAACCGGACTGCCTAAAGAAATACAGACCCCCCCCACATCAGAAGCCTAAAGAAATACAGACCCCTTACATCAGAGGCCTAAAGAAATACAGACCCCCCACATCAGAGGCCTAAAGAAACAGACCCCCACATCAGAGGCCTAAAGAAACAGACCCCCACATCAGAGGCCTAAAGAAACAGACCCCCACATCAGAGGCCTAAAGAAATACAGACCCCCTAAACTAGTGCAAAACCGGACTGCCTAAAGAAATACAGACCCCCACATCAGAGGCCTAAAGAAATACAGACCCCCTAAACTAGTACAAAACCGGACTGCCTAAAGAAATACAGACCCCCCACATCAGAGGCCTAAAAAAATACAGACCCCCTAAACTAGTACAGAACCAGACTGCCTAAAGAAATACAGACCCCCCACATCAGAGGCCTAAAGAAATACAGACCCCCACATCAGAGGCCTAAAGAAATACAGACCCCCACATCAGAGGCCTAAAGAAATACAGACCCCCACATCAGAGGCCTAAAGAAATACAGACCCCCTAAACCAGTACAGAACCGGACTGCCTAAAGAAATACAGATCCCCCACATCAGAGGCCTAAAGAAATACAGACCCCCTAAACTAGTGCAAAACCGGACTGCCTAAAGAAATACAGACCCCCCACCTCAGAGGCCTAAAGAAATACAGACCCCCTAAACTAGTGCAAAACCGGACTGCCTAAAGAAAAACAGATCCCACATCAGAGGCCTAAAGAAGTACAGACCCCCTAAACTAGTACAATACCGGACTGCCTAAAGAAATACAGACCCCCCCCCCCCAAACTAGTACAGAACCGGACTGCCTAAAGAAATACAGACCCCCCCACATCAGAAGCCTAAAGAAATACAGACCCCCTCACATCAGAGGCCTAAAGAAATACAGACCCCCCACATCAGAGGCCTAAAGAAACAGACCCCCACATCAGAGGCCTAAAGAAACAGACCCCCACATCAGAGGCCTAAAGAAACAGACCCCCACATCAGAGGCCTAAAGAAATACAGACCCCCTAAACTAGTGCAAAACCGGACTTCCTAAAGAAATACAGACCCCCACATCAGAGGCCTAAAGAAATACAGACCCCCTAAACTAGTACAAAACCGGACTGCCTAAAGAAATACAGACCCCCCACATCAGAGGCCTAAAAAAATACAGACCCCCTAAACTAGTACAGAACCAGACTGCCTAAAGAAATACAGACCCCCCACATCAGAGGCCTAAAGAAATACAGACCCCCACATCAGAGGCCTAAAGAAATACAGACCCCCACATCAGAGGCCTAAAGAAATACAGACCCCCTAAACTAGTACAAAACCGGACTGCCTAAAGAAATACAGACCCCCCACATCAGAGGCCTAAAGAAATACAGACCCCCTAAACTAGTACAGAACCGGACTGCCTAAAGAAATACAGACCCCCCACATCAGAGGCCTAAAGAAATACAGACCCCCTAAACTAGTGCAAAACCGGACTGCCTAAAGAAATACAGACCCCCACATCAGAGGCCTAAAGAAATACAGACCCCCTAAACTAGTGCAAAACCGGACTGCCTAAAGAAATACAGACCCCCACATCAGAGGCCTAAAGAAGTACAGACCCCCTAAACTAGTACAATACCGGACTGCCTAAAGAAATACAGACCCCCCCCCCCTAAACTAGTACAGAACCGGACTGCCTAAAGAAATACAGACCCCCCCCTATACTAGTACAGAACCGGACTGCCTAAAGAAATACAGACCCCCCACATCAGAAGCCTAAAGAAATACAGACCCCTCACATCAGAGGCCTAAAGAAATACAGACCCCCCACATCAGAGGCCTAAAGAAATGCAGACGCCTTAAACTAGTACAGAACCAGACTGCCTAAAGAGATACAGACCCCCTAAACTAGTACAGAACCGGACTGCCTAAAGAAATACAGACCCCCCCCCCCCTAAACTAGTACTGAATCGGACTGCCTGAAGAAATACTGACCCCCCCACATCAGAGGCCTAAAGAAATACAGACCCCTAAACTAGTACAAAACCGGACTGCCTAAAGAAATACAGACCCCCCGAAACGAGTAGAAAACCAGACTGCCTAAAGAAATACAGACCCCCCTAAACTAGTACAAAACTGGACTGCCTAAAGAAATACAGACCCCCCGAAACGAGTAGAAAACCAGACTGCCTAAAGAAATACAGACCCCCCTAAACTACTACAAAACCGGACTGCCTAAAGAAATACAGACCCCCCCGAAACGAGTAGAAAACCAGACTGCCTAAAGAAATACAGACCCCCCTAAACTAGTACAAAACTGGACTGCCTAAAGAAATACAGACCCCCTAAACTAGTACAAAACCAGACTGCCTAAAGAAATACAGACCCCTAAACCAACACAGAACCAAACAGTTTATGCTAGGTGCGGAGTACCCCTTTAAGGTGTTATTTACATACAATTATTGGACTGCAAACACTTTTCAATGCTACTGCTCTAGCCTGCAGGCTGGAGGTATCATCTGGCCGTCTTGTAAGCTGATCGGGATCCTGCCATTACCTTGCGGTGGTCCCGATCAGCAACACCCACCAACCATTCACAAACAGTCACCAGCGTTAGGTTCTGGGATCAGCTTTGATTTAAAAGAGTAACATCTGCTGCAGGCTATTAGCTGAGGCCTCTGGCTGACGATTTCAGCCAGGGGACACACGGTACGGAGTGGGATGATGTCACAATCCAATCTTGTATGGCAGTGTTTCCAAAACGGAGCCTCCAGCTGTTGACAAACAGCAACTCCAAGTATTGCCGGAGAGCCACTGACTGTCAAAGCATGCTGGGAGTTTTGCAACAGCTGGAGACACCCTGTTTGGGAAACACTGCTGTAAGGTATTTCTCTATCGGCTCCATTGGGGGACACAGACCGTGGGTGTCTATGCTGCTTTCTCTAGGAGGTGACACTATGGCAACAAGAAAGTCAGCTCCTCCCAGCAGGATATACCCGCCTCCAGGCCCTGAGCTAATCAGTTTAAGCTTAGTGTCTTGCAGGAGGTGGACATGGTCTGGATTTCTCCAGACCAGGTCTTCTGATTCTTTATTTTCCTAGTAAAGGGACGTGTTAGTTTTTTATTCCTTATTCTTTTCTGTTTTCAGGTGGGGACTCAGGGACTCTCGTTCCCTGTTTCCCCATTGCGAGTAAGGGGGCACAGTCATTGCGTATATGTGCTGTTCACCCCCCCTCGCCAACGGTCAGCACCTGGGTTGGTACCTCATGGGTCCAGGTCCCCCTATTTCCCTGCTCGCCTCGTTCGCACATAGCAGCCAGGCGTGATGCAGGTAACTAAAGCTGACTGAAGACTTCACTGAAGACTCCATTAAGTTCTTCTGACTGAGGTAAGTACTACCTCCCTTTTCTCCATAGGTACGGACTTGCAAACTTTGGAGACCCCCTGTTTTTGGCCCACCTTTTAGGTTATGGGGCTGGCTTATACAGGGGCTGGACTTTTATTCGGGGGGAGCAGTGGCATCTTTGGGGGCATGGACTTGCAACATCTGGAGACCCTCATTTTGTGGCCCACTTTTCAGGGACCAAAGGGCTGGCCTGTGTTAGGGGCTCTATTTTTTATTCTAAAAAAGGGGGAGCAATGGCAGAATGTATGGGTTACTTTATTATGCACATGTGTGTGTTCTACTATGCGGCTTACAGCCGCGGCGCTTATTATGCGGCTGACAGCCGCGGCGCTCGTACTTTCGGGCGCATGTAGCGCCGACTTGCTTTCACTTTCGGCAGCAGACGGCTGCCGGCGGATATGTGTATCGCCCGCTCACTTCCCCGCGGGCGCATATACGGCTAACATATGCGCTCGGGGCAAGGGGCGGGCGCAATTACTGTGTTTCTTCCCGGCGGCCGGGGAGCATACTGGAGGCGCGAACCGCCCTCCAATCAGCGCTGCGCGATTCAGGTGGCAGGGACCAATCAAAGACAGTGCCCCTGCTCCAGGAACGCCCCTCTCAGGCTATTGGCTAGCTCCTCTCTGTCTGCATAGAGTGGTGTCTCCTCTCAGCAGGGACAGAGTGTTACAGTGTTGAGGTTAAAATCTTTCAGCTCTCACGCTGAATTACTGTCACAGGGGACACAAATCTGTTCCTCCCTCTAAACTGACAACTAGACTACTAGTCTTCTGTTTTGTCTGTATGACATATTATTCCAAAAATGCGTGGTTCTGCTGAGCCCACTGGCTCTGCCTGCTCCACTGCTCCCCCAGACCCCCTAGCTTCCACGGATGTTACAGTTTCCGGTGGATTCTCTCCAGCCTGGGTTCCTTCCTATCCCAGTGTATGGCTGACTTGACTCAAGTCTCCCTTTCGGTGGCTGAGGCCTCCTGTGACATGGTGTCTACCTTGAAGGGGTCTATCCTGCGCCGGCCCTCTAGTGGGTCCCGCTCCTCTTTTCCACAAGCCTCACGCTCTCGCAAGCGTACTAAGGGTGCTTTTTCTGACTCTTACATTGAGTCTTCTGGTAGACGTGGGTGTCCCCCCGTGGGTCCCGCCCCCCCCCGTGTCATCTGATCACAGACGTCGCTCCTCCAGAGGACGTTCCTAGAATTGCCGCTCTGCCTCGCCAGAGCCGCGTACCCGGTCAGGGTGGCCCCCCTCCAGGGCTGCCTCCACTCGTTCACATTCTCCTGGTGAACTAGCGGATGGGGCTTCCGAATCGCCATCTGACTCAGAGGACCACTCGGATACAGTTGAAACGGTGAACTCATTGGTTGCGGCCATAAGAGACACCTTTCACTTAGAGGACCCAGGATCTTCGGACGTGACTCCTGAAGTATCATTTCATCGTGTTCAACCAGCACCTCAAGGGTTCAGCTCTCACGCTGAATTTCTCATCCTTCTGGAATCTGCATGGAAACATCCGGACAAGAGGTTCTCGGGAATGAAGAGGGTTCAAATGCATTACTCATTCGCCAAGTACCTTGCCTCTAAGGTGGTTTCCCCTCTCTCGGTGGATCCACCAATTTCCCGCCTCTCTAGGCTGCTACACTGCCGCTAGCAGCGGCTGCCTTCAAGGACTCGACAGACAAGTTGGTGGAGTCCTTAGCGAAGTTTGCCTCTAAAGCAGCAGGCTCTTCTCTGCTTCCCACCTTCGCCTCTGCATGGGGGTCCAAGGCCCTTTTGGTGTGGTGCTCAAATCTTTTTTGCTTTGGTTCTCCAATGCTCTAAAGCTGGGGGCTTTCTGTGCTCAGCTACCATGCAGTCAGTCCGTTGTGCTGCCTTTGCTGTGGGTCTCCTAGCGGCCCTCCGCCTCTCCATGTGACTTAGGGCGCGGGATGCGGATGCCACCTCCAAAAGGTCTCTTTCCGAGTTTACTTTTACCCGTCTTTTTGACGGGCGCCTTGACGAGATTATCTTTGAGGCGACGGGGGGTAAGAGTTACTTGTTGCCTCAAAATAAGGCTCGCTTTTCTTCCCAGGGGAGGTCCTCTTCCTTTCGGTCCTTTCGGACCTTTGGCCCCAATAAGGGGTCTGGGCAGGCGCCTTCGTGGGACAAGAGGTCTCCCTCATTCCGGAAGCGTCCGTCTTGGAAGTCGGACACCAACCGTTCCGGACGTTTTGCGGCCAAATCAGGTAACCGCAATCCCACTTCCGCATGGAGTGAAGCCACCACCCGCAGGTTTTTCTCGGGTGGGAGGTCGTCTCTTACTTTTTCGAGACAGCTGGACCACACACATTCAGGAAGTCCCGAGCTCCCCGCTCTCCTTCTTTGGCGAAGCAGTTTCGGGAGGCCCTCCAGTCCCTGCCCAGGGAGTCATTGTCCCCGTTTCTCTGGGGGAATGTTTTCGGGGGTTTTTATTCCAATTCTTTTTGTGGTCCCCAAGGAAGGCATTTCTGTGCGACCGATTCTGGACCTCAAGCGTCTCACCGTCATCTTCTCCGCCACTTCTGAATGGAATCTCTCCGTTCGGTTGTGGCATCCATGGAACAAGGGGAGTTTCTTTCTTCATTGGTCATCAAGGATGCCTACCTCCATGTTCCAATATTTCCCGGCCATCAGCAGTACCTCCGCTTTGCGGTTCCGGAGGGGCATTTTCAATTCATAGCCCTCCCTTTTGATCTGGCCTCGGCTCCTTGAGTCTTTACAAGATCCTTGCGCCAGTAATAGCCCTGTTGCGGTCGAGAGGAGTCTCAATGATCCCTTTCCTGGATGACCTTCTCATCTAGGTTCCCACCAGAGTCCAGACTCTGGAGAATGTGGATCTCACTCTCTAGATCCTGAATCGTTTCGAGTGGATGGTCAACCGGGACAAGTCTGTCCTCTCTCCCGCCCAGTCTCTGATTTTTCTTTGGACTTCAATTCAACTCGGCCCCTGCCTGGACTTGCCTTCTGCCGGACAAACGTCTGACGCTCCTGTCAGGAGTCCGCTCTCTTCGGGCCCAGGCCCCAGTTTCCATCCACAATTACATGGAAGTCTTCGGTCGGATGGTAGCGGCCATGGAAGCCGTACCCTTTGCCCAGTTTTGTTACCATCCCCTTCAACTGGCGATTCTCTCTCGATGGGACAGATCTCCTCTGTCTCTCGATCGCAAGATTACTCTCTCTCGTCGGATCCGTCAGTCTCTGCTCTGGTGGCTCCGCTCCCCCCTTCTTCTTCAAGGACGATCATTTCTTCCCCTCCACTGGCAGGTGGTGACAACGGATGCCAGTCTGTCAGGCAGGGGCGGTGTGTTCAGGGTCTGGACGGTTCAAGGCCTCTGGTCTCCCCGGGAAGCCCTTCTTCTGATAAACATCTTGGGAATGAAGGCAATTCTTTGTCTTCTTCTTTGGGAGTCCCTGCTTCAGTTCCGCCCTGTCCGCGTCTAGTCGGACAACGCCACGGCCGTAGCGTACATAAATCGGCAAGGTGGCACTCGCTGCTCGGCAGCCATGGCCGAGGGGACAAAGGTTCTTCTGGGCGGAAAACAAGGTTCCAGACATTTGGCGATTCACATTCCGGGTGTGCTCTTCTGGGAAGCGGATTTCCTTAGCCTGTCCTCAGTCAACCCCGGAGAGTGGTCCCTGCATCCAGAGGTCTTCGCGCAGATCTGCGATCTCTGGGGCATTCCAGACGTGGACCTCTTCACATCGGCACAATCGGAAGATTCTTCCATTTTGTCAATGTTCCGGGACCCCCTGGCTCTAGCCGTGGACGCCCTAGTGATTCCTTGGACGGGATTTGCTCTTTCTGTTCACTCCCCTTCCGCTCCTTCCCGGGGTTCTGAGGAAGCCCAAGGCGGAGGACGTTCCTGCCATACTAGTAGTTCCAGTTTGGCCCCATAGGTGGTGGTACGCTGACGTGGTCAGGCTCCTGGACGACACTCCACTGCGCCTTCCACTTTGTTTGGACTTGCTGTCTCAGGGTCCTCTTTACCACCCCATTTTACAGTCGGCGTGTCGGTTGAGAACCTGTGGTTCTCTTCCCAAGTCATTCGCACCATGTTCAGGGCTCGCAAGATTTCCTCGGCGAAAATTTATTGGTGTGAAGCTCAGGTTTTGTCTCCTGTTACCTTTTCTGTTCCCCGTCTTCTTGCAGTCGGGATTGGGACTGGGGTTGTCTTTCAGTTCCCTTAAGGGTCAGGTTTCGGCCTTTCCTATTCCTTTCCAGCATCCTCTGGCTTCTAATTCTCATGTCCGGACCTTCCTTCAAGGAGTGACGCATGCTGCCCCTCCTTATCGGTCACCTCCCCCTTGGGACTTGAATCTGGTTCTGGGTGTCCTCCAAGGTGAGCCTTTTGAACCCCTTAGGGAAGATGGCCCTGCGCCTCTTTTCTTGGAAAGTGGCGTTTCTTGTTGCTATCACCTCCATTCGCAGGGTGTCTGATTTGGCAGCTCTCTTCTGCCGTTCACCAGGACAAGGTTGTCTTCCGACCAGATCCTTCCTTTTTGTCTAAGGTTGTTTCGGCCTTCATCTCAATGAGGACATTGTTCTTCCGTCCTTTTGTCCCGCTCCTTCTCATCCTAAGGAGCATTTACTCCACAAACTGGATGTGGTTTGGGCTGTTAGGTATTACCTCTCTATCTCCTCTTCGTTTCGTCAGTGCGATTCCTTTTTCGTCCTTACGGAAGGTCGTTGTAAGGGACAGCCTGCTTCCAAGGCCACCACTTCTCTGTGGATCCGGTCTGCCATTTTGGAAGCCTATCGCTGTAGAGGGAAGATTCCTCCCTTCAGGGTTGTGGCTCATTCTACCCACTTCTGTTGGGGCATCCTGGGCTCTCCAGAACAAAGCCTCGGCCTCGCAGATTGCAAGGCGGCTACTTGGTCGTCTTTGCACACTTTCTCGAGGTTCTACCGGGTTTATACCTTCGCATTGGTTGATGCTAGTCTGGGCCGTAAACTGCTGCAGGCGGCAGTGGAACAGCCGTCTGCCTGACTGATTATCTGCCCACCCAAGGGACGGCTTTGGTACGTCCCACGGTCTGTGTCCCCCAATGGAGCTGATAGAGAAAAGGAGATTTTTTAACACTTACCGTAAAATCTCTTTCTTGAAGGATCCATTGCGGGACACAGCTCCCGCCCTTTTGGGTTTCTCTTTGGTTCTCTATGCGAGGGTGTGTTCAGTTATATATTTTCTTCTGTTCTCGGACAGTTCGTGTTTTTTCCTTGACCTGTCGGTCCTCTCCTATTGCTCTAGTACTTAAACTGATTACCTCAGGGCCTGGAGGCGGGTATATCCTGCTGGGAGGAGCCGACTTTCTTGTTGCCATAGTGTCACCTCCTAGAGACAGCAGCATACACCCACAGTCTGTGTCCCCCAATGGATCCTTCGAGAAAGAGATTTTACGCTAAGTGTTAAAAAATCTCCTTTTTGGTGGCAGATGCAAATACCCAATTTAGGCCTCAAATGCAAATTATTTTCACTAAAATGCTGGTATGTTTTATCTAGCCAACTTGGTTGATCGCATCACTCGAAAGCTTTTAACTCCTCAATCTCTTGGTGACAAATTTCACATGACAAGGGAGTCCTTATCTCACTACCACACCATTCAGGAACATTTAGGGATTCACCCATCCGATCCCCCCCTTCCCCCCTCCAACTCCCTTTGAATTTATTTGTGAATGAGACACCACCACTAGAGGGCTGATCTCAAGAATTTATGATATTCTAATATCTCCAGAGGACACGTCCCATTTACAACACCCATATATGACAAAGTGGGAATCTTATATAGGGAAACCCCTCACCTTCGCACAATGGCAGGTTATCTGGTCACAGCAGCTAAGTCCTCAACTTGTATCACACATAAGGAGAACCAGTACAAAATGTTACTACATTGGTATCACATGCCTGAGATACTGCACCGCATCTTCCCACAACTTTCACCCTCTTGTTAGAGGTGTAATAGAGATATTGGTTCTATACCAAACATATTTGAGGACTTCCCAATTCACTTTGCTGGAGGTGCAATCACTAGTTAGGAGGGTTATAGGGTCCCACATTCCACTGTTAGCAGAAACATATCTTCTAAAGATCCCACTCAGCGGAATTAGTGACATTCAATCTAAGCTCTTTTTTTACATATACAGTGGTCCCTCAACATACGATGGTAATCCGTTCCAAATGGACCATCGTTTGTTGAAACCATCGTATGTTGAGGGATCCGTGAAATGTAAAGTATAGGACAGTGGTTTACAACCTGCGGACCTCCAGATGTTGCAAAACTACAACACCCATCATGTTGGCTGTCCGGGCAGGCTGGTAGTTGTAGTTTTGCAACATCTGGAAGTCCGCAGGTTGAAGACCACTGGTATTGGAGGTAACACTCACGTGTCCTAGCTGCTCTGGTCCGTCACCGCTGCCCTAAATGTCGCCTTCCATCGCTGTCGCCGTGTCCCCGGGGTGTCCCCGACGCTCCGGCAAGGCCTCTGCTTCCCCGGCATCCTTGCTCTCACGTCGCCGCCAGCACGTCGCTCTTATTGGATGACGGGACGGCGTGCGCAGCGACGTGATGATGACGATGGAGAGCGCCAACGATGCAGGGGATCCCGAAGAGGACGCGCCGGAGGCCCGAGGACAGGTAAGTGATCGTCAGCGGACCACACGGGGCACCGTAAAAGGCTATCCGGCGGCAGCTGAAGCAGTCTGCGCTGCCGTATAGCCGTTTATGCGATGGCACCGACATACAAAAGCATCGTATGTTGATGCTGCCTTCAACATGCAATGGCCTCTGAGAGGCCATCGTATGTTGAAATGATCGTGTGTCGGGGCCATCGTAGGTCGGGGGGTCACTGTGCTCACTGTGGCCAAGTGTTTTGTGGCTCAATGGTGGAGGAAAACTTAAAGCCCCCCATTCCAGATGCTACTAGATAAAATCGCAGATGTACAGAGAATGAAAAATATGTCCGCTATGGTGGAAAACAGACTGGATGCTTTCCAGACATTGTGGCGCCAGTTGGATGAAAATGTGGAATCCCTGAGAGTGGTCTGAGGCGGTGAACGGACCTCGATCAGCTGGAGCCGAGCAGATACTTCATCTTCGTTCTCTTTATCTTCCCTACTTACCTGTCTCTTTCTCTATATAACTTTCCCCCTTTCTACGTCTTAGGCTGCTTTCACACTATAAAAATACCTCCGTTATAAACGCCTGTTATAAAAACCCTGGAAATCGACCGTTAGAAAATCCCATTATAATCTATGGAATTTTTCCAATAGCCGTTTTAACCGGTTATCACCCGATATTAATAACGGGTTAAAACGGCTATTGGAAAAATCCCATAGACTATAATGGGATTTTCTAAAGTCCGTTTAATGGCCGATTTCCAGGGTTTTTATAATGGGCATTTATAACAGATGTATTTTTGTAGTGTGAAAGCAGCCTTACAAACCTACGTCCTGATTTTTATGTACATTATTTTATATCTTCTTCATTGCATTTTACCTGGATTTTTGACCATCAGCTGAGGTGTAATAGATCCGAATTGTGAGGAACTCTAGAGAAATTACTAGTACCCACTAATATATCACCGAAAAAATATTTCTACCAGATAAGTAGAAACTGAGGTGCATAAAAACCACTGTATAGTTATTGGGCAAACCACGAGTCAATCAAGTGTGCTAATGTTTCTATTGGCGGAAGGTGCATATATAAAGGGGACCCAGACCTTAGGTTAACCACACCCCCTGTGAATTTCCAGTGTTATTTCCATCTTGTTTTCTGTGCTCTCTCCTTACCTATACCTTGTATCTGACTGGTGCTGTGCTTTTTTGCTCTATGTATGTTTTTATATAATTTTTTGTTGTTATTTGCTTAAATAAAGATTGTTTATATTTTGTGTATATTCTAGTTTCTGGTGCATTTTTTGTAGGTGTAGTAGTACCCACTAATACCACATAAAATCCTAGCTTCATTATTTACCACATAACGGCTTCTATCTATGATCAATGTCCCTGACGTGGGGCCTTCCCAGGACACTCACAGAGCCGACCTGAGAAAATCTGGACTTTACTACATCTCTACAGCTGATCTGGGCAAATTACCATATTGTAACCTGGTCTTGTTAATATGTAATGACCTTTTTTTTTTAATATTCTACGTACTTATATTTTCTTTACTGTCAAATATCTGTTTTAAAGAAAAAAAATGTCATAAAAAAAAACTGTTGAAAAAAAAAGTAAAATGCTAGTGTTTCCCTACATTGTTCATTTTCACAAGGGAAAAAAGCCCCTAAAATGTGTAGCCCATTTCTTCTGAATATGGAAATACCCCATATGTGGATGCAAAGTGCTCTGCGGGCGAACTACAGGGCTCAGAAGAGAAGGAGCTCCATTGGGCTTTTGGAGAGAGAATGTGTCTGAAATTGAAGGCCATGTGTGTTTACAAAGCCCCATAGTGCCAGAACAATGGACCCCCCCCCCCACATGTGACCCCATTTATGAAACTGCACCCCTCACAGAATGTAACAAGGGGTGCAGTGAGCATTTACACCTCATAGGTGTCTGACAGATTTTTGGAACAGTGGTCCGTGAAAAAGAAAAATATAATTTTTCATTTGCACAGCCCACTGTTCCAAAGATCTGTCAGACACCAGTGGGGGGTAAATGCTCACTGCACCCCTTGTTACATTCTGTGATGGGTGTAGTTTGTAGATTGGCACTCGTTTACATGGCCTATTGGCCCATCACATAGGGCTCTAAAACATTGTGTCATCAGAAACTACTTTCAGAATAAGGCAGCTATGTCAATCGGCTACCTCCTCCAGATTAATTAAAACTTTGACATGTCTGTGTGACAACTACATTTTTTTTTTATTACAGGAACACTTTTAGTATCTGGAGTGTTAGTGTTTCTAGGTTCAATTACGGTCTTAAAAGGGAACTTTCGTGTTGCATGAACCACAAGTTATTGCGGTGGTCCCTGGTGGTTTCTCCCCACCCCATCGGCCTTGATTGATTTCTTCCTATATTTAAACAGGGAGAGAGATTCATCAATAAAGGCTGGTGGCTTAAAGGAGTTCTCCAACTGAAATCTTTTATCCCCCACTGTGCCCGGGCTGTAAAACTATACATATTAAACTTTCACTTACCTGCCTACGATCCCCCGTTGCTCCGATATCGCCGCCCGTGCTCCGGTCCCTGTCAGCTTCCTCTTCCTGCGGGTCGGTGACTTCACTCTGCGCTCAGCCTATCAGCGACCGCGACGGGACATTGCTGCGGCCGCTGATAGGCTGAGTGCAGAGTGAAGTCACCGACCCGCAGTAAGTGGAAGAGACCGGGATCGGAGAACGGGACGGCGATATCGGAACAACCGGGGATCGTAGGCAGGTAAGTGAAAGTTTATTATGTATAGTTTTACAGCCCGGGCACAGCGGTATCCCCGGCCGTATATGGTCCCGTATCTTAAGAAACGTAGTGTGCATGCACCCTAAGACTGTCTTATCTTTATGATAGGTCATCAATAAATTTAGCCCCCAAAACAGTAATGTTTGTGTGTAGAGAAACTCTTCTCCATGGTAGGCCACATATGTGGTTCACAAGTTTCTGGTTGGAGACTTCTGCTACCTTGTGTTTTGTATAGTATTGCATGTCAAACCACTTGTGGTCAATGAGTAAAGACAACATGACTTGTCAGCTACGGAGCATGCAGCACTAGCAGGAACAAGATTGTTTCTACTTTCAGAGCATTTTGTTCTGTTTCAAATGATGTATAATTTGTTGATTACATTTACAGTTGTCAAATATAATACTGTTATACTGTACAGACACTGTACAGTGGTCCCTCAAGTTACAATATTAATTGGTTCCAGGACGACCATTGTATGTTGAAACCATTGTATGTTGATGCCTGGTAATTGGTTCTCAATCCCCCAAAATGTCATCCAAAAATAGGAAAAAGTAATGATTATAGAAAAATAAGTAGTCCGGGCATGCTGGGAGTTGTAGTTTTGCAACAGCTGGAGGCACCCTGGTTGGGAAACAATGGTTTATATAAAGGACAGGAGCTTCTTCAGGGTCCTATACAGTACACACAGTGTCCCAAATGGAGCCACCCTTACTTGGTGTCCAAAAGGAGCAACTAACCCTGGCACAGGTAAGGAGTAGTACAGAACTTGTAGTTCCTCCCTGTACTGTAGGGGGCGCTGCCAGTCAGCGCATGCACTTCAGTAATAGAGGTGATTTACCAGTGAATGCCCATTCTGATTGGTCATTTCCTCCAATTGTGACACGTTTCACAGATCTGTTGAGTCTGGTTTCAAGTTACGATGGTCCAGAAAAGACCATTGTATGTTGAAACTATTGTATGTTGAGGCCATTGTAAGTTGAGGGATCACTGTATTTGGTTTCAGGTTAGTGACTTTTACTACCGTCTAGAACAGGCCTGCACAACTTGGTAGTAGATGGGGGCCAAAATTAAAATAGGCCAACTAATAAATTAAAATAGACCCAACTAATAGGGCCACACATAGATTTTTAGCGGAGTATTCCAATCCTAATTCATGTAGTTGTTCAATGTTTTTGCAAATATATTAATGTAGGAAACTTGCCTCCTCCTCCTGGTATTCCCTACCGCTCCTTTCCTCCCCTTGTTGGCAGCTTATTGTAACCAAGTCCTGCGGTAGGATCTTCCTTGACATCGAGGGTGGGGATAGCCAACGTTAGCTGCGTTACCCACGCCTCACTGCACCGCCTCAGCAAAGTGACCCTGTATACTTTAATGTCATGGAAGGCCCTACCTAGTCTAGTCACTAGACTAGGACCTTCCTTCATATCACTCAACTATGATTGCGGACCTTAAGGAATCCTTTGGCAGGCGGCATGTGTGCAGGCTTGGTCTAGAATCACAATCGGCTGACCACTGGAGTTTACAAGCCCTTCAACATTCAAAATACATTAAATTGCATAAATCTCTGCAGCAATCCAAACTCTAACAGCATGTAGAAAATAAAGTGTTCGTCATATTCTACGTGCCTCAGAGCGCAGATACTTTTCCTTTATGGTGTTAGTCCTGATTACTTTCTCTAATACCAGCAATACATTTATTTTCTTAAACCAAGACTTGTTGACCTTGGCAAGGAGTGTTCTTATTGCCTTCTGGTTCTCCTCATTTGGGTTACCCTATATAAAATCTTGTGTTGATCCCTCAACTGGACTCACCTGCCTCTATTCCCTCGGTTCCCCTGGTATCACTGTGCCAGTCCTCTGGTGCTGTCTTCTTCCTGGTGGCAGTGGTCAATGCATTTGCAGGTTTCTTAATTCTCTTAGGGTTGTTCTGGGCTTGTTCTGTACTGTGTTAAAGGGGTACTACCGTGCTGACAACTTATCCCCTATCTAAAGGATAGGGGATAAGTTGCCTGATAGCATGGGGTCCCGCCGCTGGGGACCCCCGCGATCTCGCACACAGCACCACGCTCTCATCAGGCCCCGAACAAACATCCGCTCCGGGTCTGATGATGGGGCCGGTGATCGTGACGTATCAGCTCCGCTCCTGTGTGATGTCACACTCCGCCCCTCAATGCAAGTCTATGTCTCGCCCCCTGCTATAGAGTTACATTGATGAGCGGAGCGTGACGTCACGATACTCCGGCCCCATGATCGGCAGTCATCAGACCCGGAGCGATGTTCGCTCCGGGGCCTGAGGAGAGCGGGGTGCTGCGTGCGAGATCGCGCGGGGGTCCCCAGCGGCGGGACCACGCGCGATCTGGCAACTTATCCCCTATCCTTTAGATAGGGGATAAGGTGTCAGCATGGTAGTACCCCTTTAAAGGGGTTCTCCGGTGCTTAAACATCTTATCCCCTATCCAAAGGATAGGGGATAAGATGCCTGATCGCGGGAGTCCCACCGCTGGGGACCCCAGGGATCACGCACGCGGCACCCCGTTTGTAATCAGACCCCGGAGCGTGTTCGCTCCAGGTCTGATTACGGGCGACTACAGGGCAGGCAGCGTGTGACGTCACGCCTGCGCCGGCGTGTGACGTCACGCCTGCGCCGGCGTGTGACGTCACGCTCCGCCCCGCAATGATAGCTATCACTCCTCCTCCCGTAGGCTTGCATTGGGGGGCGGAGCGTGACGTCACACGCCGGCGCAGGCGTGACGTCACACGCCGCCCGTCCTGTAGTCGCCGGTAGCCAGTCCCGGAGCGAACACGAACGGGGTGCTGCATGCATGATCCCGGGGGTCCCCAGCGTCGGGACTCCCGCGATCAGGCATCTTATCCCCTATCCTTTGGATAGGGGATAAAATGTTTAAGCACCGGAGAACCCCTTTAACACTTCTGACAACCTTATTTCTGCCTTACTTTTCTTAGGCACCCATGAAGTTTTGGCCAGTCTGACGTCCAGAACACTCTGGATCAGGTTTTCATTAATATCTCTTTTCTCTATTCAGCTTTCCCTCAACCCTGACCAGTCTTTCTGTCCCAGCTGCTGAATAACACCCCACAGCATTATGCTGCCACCACCATGCTTTACGATATGGATGATATTGGGCAGGCAATGAGTAGTGCCTGGTTTTCACCAAACATGACACCTAGAATTGGGGCCAATTGGTTTAATCATATGAGATAATCTGGTTTTTCATAGTATGATAGTGCCTTTTGGTGCTTTTTTTTTTTTTTTGCAAACTCCAGATAGGAAGTTTCTCCCACCCTGAATCTCAGTTAGGGTGACCATTGGATTCTTAGTCACCTCTCTTACCAAGGCCCCTCTCTCCTGATTACTTAGTTTGGTTGGGCAGCCAGCTCTAGAAAGAGATAAGGAAGTAAGCGCTCCATAGAATAATATTGTTTAAAACCCAAAGAGTGAGATAGGCATATAAATTATCTGCTCACCCTGGGTGGTTGTGTAGTCACATACACAACAATGGAAAAGGTATATAAAATAGGTCGTCGCTGCCCTCTGGAACATGTACGGCAATGGATATTTGGCTTCGGGAGAATCCGGCTCACGGCGCTGATCGACCAGACAAGTAGGTTGACTAAGAGAGGATTTATTGACCAGAATGCAACGCGTTTCGCTGCGCATGCGCAGCGAAACGCGTTGCATTCTGGTCAATAAATCCTCTTAGTCAACCTACCTGTCTGGTCTATCAGTGCCGTGAGCCAGATTCTCCCGAAGCCAAATATCCATAGCTCTAGAAAAAGTCATGGTTGTTCAAAACTTCTTCCATTTAAGAATTATGGAGACCACTGTGCTCCTGGGGACATTTGGTGTAGCTGAAATGTTTTTGTACTCTTCTCTAGATCTTTGCCTCCACACAATCCTGTCTCTGAGCTTTGCAGGCAGTTCTTTCCTTCTCAGGCCAGCAGGGCGGGGAACCCAGACACACACGTACAACTTCAATAATTGTTGGCTAAAGAAATGTTATTGATGGTGTATGGGCACCTTTACAGGCTGCTGTGTGTACACAACAGAGGAAGAAGCAGAGGAAGCAATGCACTCATGAATATGACAGATACATAACCATGGAGTCTGCCGTATTCTTTTAGGGCTTCTATTAGTCTACTAGAATTGCCGACCTGTAGCTGTAATATGGCGCCCTTACATAATACAGTAAATTCAGCTGACAGATCCACTTTAAGCTCATATGTGAGATTCCACATTCTTATAACAATGTTCAAACATTATATTTCTATAAGCCCATCCCAAAATGTTTTTTTTTTAATGCATTCAACTCTGATTTACTTTGCAGAATAAAAAAGAAACTAGAAGCAAAGCAGAGGATTACAAAAATAGAAAGTGAAGCTTAATAATGAATCATATCAGAAATGTTTTAACCAATGAATATCCATGTGAGCTGATACCTACTTTAAGGTGTTGGTAACATCTTAATCCTTACAAGCCATTCAAGGAAGGTAAAACCAAATAGAGGGTAGGTTCGCACTGCATAAAAAGTCGTATTTAATTTATGACCATCTTTTCAAACTGTATTTGTCGTAATTAATAAAAATACAGCTGATTTTTTACAGCAGACAGTCACTGGCTGTAGCTACGACCCACCAGGCACCGCTAAGACAGCAGGCGATAGGGAAGGTAAGTATAAAGGATTTTTTTGTTTTGTTTTTGTGATGCCAGACAACCTCATTATCCACAACATTTTTCGTACAGTAAAATTAAACCAAACAAAAACTCAAAATTCAAAAACATCTCTCATAGCCACTGGTAAGGGCAGACACTATCCCCAACACCAATGTAAATCTAAATAAGAACATTAAAGGAGATTTGTAATGCTCTGAACTTTATCCCCTATCCTTTGGATAGGGGATAAGTTTTAGATCACGGAGGGGTCCGAGCGCTGGGGCCCCCCCCCGCGATCTCCTGTATGGGACCGCCGCAATGTACAGGAAAGGGGGCGTTCCGTCCCCGCATTACGCAGCAGCCGGCACGCCCTTCCATAAATCCCATAGAGATTCATAGAGGGGCGTGCCGGATGCTGCGTCACGCAGGGACGGTACGCCCCCTTTCCTGTACATTGCGGCGGCCCCGTACAGGAGATCGCGGGGGGGCCCCAGCGCTCGGACACCTCTGCGATCTAAAACTTATCCCCTATCCTTTGGATAGGGGATAAAGTTCAGAGCACTACAGATCTCCTTTAAGGGGCGCAAACACTGATGCCCATAATGCAAGCATTATTTAAAAATGAAGAAAAAAAACCATGCGATTTTGGTGATGGACTTTTGTTTCTAAATGTTATAAATAATTTCACATTTTATTTTATGCATATGTCTAGATTATATAATAAAACAATTATGTGCACTCAGTACGAAAAAAAAAGAATAATTGTAAGCAAAAAGCTTCAGAATGACATTAATATCTTTCAATTATTGTATTTGTTGTATTATTTCTGTCTTCTATTATAGGTTAGTACTGACTTTTATTTTGCTTCTCTACTACTCTTTCTGCCGCCGATAATTCATGTCAAACCCGACCTTTGCTTTATTTAATTTTTTTTACAGAATACTTCTTTGTCTGCGTTGTGAAGTTTGTCCGGTCTGATCACCACTATGTTAACTATCCTGTGACCTCTGTCTTCATATCCTGAATACTATATTTATACAAATATGATTTTTACAGGACCTGTGATATTTACAAGGGAAGAGGTACGGTTATAGACAGAACACTGCTGAGATGTCACAAAATCCCTGGAGACTCAACCATTTTGTTTGGTTGTTTTGTTGACATTTGTTACCACTATAACTATAAATGAGCACGGTCAGATCCCAACATTTTTTATATGTTGTTACTGATGAAAATTAAAAACCTTTTGTAATATGGTTGTTTAAAAATGTTTGAATATTTAATAAAGGAAACGGCTCCTAAAAATCCCACCACTTGGGGTCCCCATACCTACTGGGACACTAACCAGTCCTGCAGCAGCATCAGGCTTGTCCATGAGTCATGGACAATAGATGACTATAGAAAAGGCTGCATGACACACCAATCACCACCCACCACCACAAGGTGGGACACGCCCCTCCCAGCAATCACCTCCCACAACCAAAAGGAGGGACGCGCCCCTCCCACCAATTATCTCCCACCATCACAAGGGAGGACATGTCCCCTTCCTCTGAGAGGATTTCTAACACAGTGAGCTAATGAAAAGAGATTTTTATTATAAATATAGGTGATAGAGGCATAAAAATTAGATGCTATGCTATTTCTGGCTAGAAAATTGGTACCGTATATACTCGAGTATAAGCCGACCCGAGTATAAGCCGAGACCCCTAATTTCAACCCAAAATCCCAGGAAAAGTTATTGACTCGAGTATAAGCCTAGGGTGGGAAATACCTCATCCCCCCCTGTCATCATCCAGACCCGTCATTAACATCCTCATCATCATCCCCTTGTCATCATCCCACACATCCCCCCTTCATCATCCTCTTATCATCCCACACATCCCCCCTTCATCATCCCCTTATCATCCCACACATCCCCCCTTCATCATCCCCTTGTCATCATCCCACACATCCCCCCTTCATCATCCCCTTATCATCCCGCACATCCCCCCTTCATCATCCCCTTATCATCCCACACATCCCCCCTTCATCATCCCCTTGTCATCATCCCACACATCCCCCCTTCATCATCCCCTTATCATCCCACACCCCCCCTTCATCATCCCCACCCCCTTCATCATCCCCACACCCCCCCTTCATCATCCTCTTCTCATCATTCGCCCTCAGTGGTCTTCAACCTGCGGACCTCCAGAGGTTTCAAAACTACAACTCCCAGCAAGCCCGGGCAGCCATCGGCTGTCCGGGCTTGCTGGGAGTTGTAGTTTTGAAACCTCCGGAGGTCCGCAGGTTGAAGACCACTGCGGCCTTCAACATCATCCAGCCCCCTCTCACCCCCTTTAGTTCTGAGTACTCACCTCCGCTCGGCGCTGGTCCGGTCCTGCAGGGCTGTCCGGTGAGGAGGTGGTCCGGTGGGATAGTGGTTCCGGGCTGCTATCTTCACCGGGGGCGCCTCTTCTCCGCGCTTCCGGCCCGGAATAGAGGCGTTGCCTTGACAATGACGCAGAATTACGTTGGCAATGAACGCACCTCTGCGTCGTTGTCACGGCAACGTGACTATTCTGAGGCCGGGCCCGAAGCGCTTAGAAGAGGCCTCCCCGGTGAAGATAGCAGCCCGGAACACTATCCCACCGGACCACCTCCTCACCGGACAGTCCTGCAGGACCGGACCAGCGCCGAGCGGAGGTGAGTACTCAGAACTAAAGGGGGTGAGAGGGGGCTGGATGATGTTGAAGGCCGCAGTGGTCTTCAACCTGCGGACCTCCGGAGGTTTCAAAACTACAACTCCCAGCAAGCCCGGACAGCCGATGGCTGCCCGGGCTTGCTGGGAGTTGTAGTTTTGAAACCTCTGGAGGTCCGCAGGTTGAAGACCACTGCGGGTGGGGGAGTTCACTCGAGTACAAGCCGAGGGGGGTGTTTTCAGCACGAAAAATCGTGCTGAAAAACTCGGCCTATACTCGAGTATATACGGTAACTAGTTTGAGACTGTGACCTGGGGATGCAGTAAAGTCTATGGTGGACATGTATCATTGTTTGCTTTGGTAAGCAATTTCTGAAGTCTTTTTTTCTTTCTTTAGTTTTGCTTATGTGCTTTATATTTATCATACTATCACAGGGGGTTAATACATTTGGAGCACATAAACAAAGCAAAAAAAGTCACAGCTGAGCATTTTGTGAGACTTTTTTGCGACTTTTCAATTTTGCTCACGTAAAGGGTGTTTTGTACTCCTGGTCAGACCTGGAGCAGACTTGCGACTTTTTGTAAGGGGGTTGGCGACTTATTTTTTTGCCTACGTGCGACTTTCGCACATCATAAATTTGTGACCACTGCAAAGTGAAAACTGAAATTTGCTCTCGCAAGGCTGTTTGTAACTTTTTGCGTACCCACAAAAGTCGTACAAAAAAGTGCTTAGGTGCACGTGCTACTTTTTGTGCTCCAGGAGTAAGCAAAAAAAAAAAAAAAAAGGCTCTAAATACCTTGATAAATGTCCCCTATATCTCCTATGGTAATAACCAAGATATCCCTCAGACTCGCCTGCATAAAACTTGCTCATTTTTCAGCGGTTACTGGACCTTTGAAAAAATAGAAATGGCAGCAAATGTAATAAAATAACAGAAGAAACTTCACTCTCCTCTGTAATCTCCCACCAATCCAGTGCACAAGCTTTGGCAGACACTCTACTCTTTGTTTACAAGCAGCTAGCACAGGACCACTGTAAGTCAATGGTCACCACCACTGAGCAATGGGAGCCATGCTGTCAATAGTACAGTACATGACCGATATTTTCACCATTTGGCTGTACAGGGAAGTAGGACCTTCCACACTGGATCTGTGGGAGATTGGAGAGGTACCGTATATACTCGAGTATAAGCCGACCCGAATATAAGCCGAGGCCCCTAATTTTACCCCAAAAACCCAGGAAAAGTTATTGACTCGACTATAAGCCTAGGGTGGGAAATACATCATCCCCCCCATGTAATCATTCAGACCCCCATCATCCAGACCACCGTCATCATCCCTCCCTTCATCATCACCGCCTGTCAATCCCTTCATCAGTGGTCTTCAACCTGCGGTCCTCCAGATGTTGCAAAACTACAACTCCCATCATGTCCCTGGGTGTTGTAGTTTTGAAACCTCTGGAGGTCCGCAGGTTGAAGACCACTGCGGCCTTCGTCATCATCCATCATCCCCCCCTTTTGTTTTGTACTCACCTCCCCTCGGCGGGAAGTTAGGGTGAGCTGGTCCGGGCCATCTATCCTGCAAGGACCATCTGGTGGGGAGGGTTAGTCGTTGCGGGCTGTCTATTTTCCCCAGGTGGGGGCTCTTCTCCGCTCCGGGCCCCGGACTAGTGACGTTGCCTTGACGACGACGCACAAGGGCGTTACGCATGAACGTCCCTGTGCGTCGTCGTCAAGGCAACGTCACTAGTCCGGGGTCGGGCCCGAAGCGCGGAGGAGAGGCCCCCCCCCCCCCCGTGAAAATGGACAGCCCGCAACGACTAATCCTCCCCTGCAGCATAGATGGCCCGAACCAGCTCACCCTAACTTCCCGCCGAGAGGGGGTGAGTACAAAACAAAAGGCGATAATGACGAAGGCCGCAGTGGTCTTCAACCTGCGGACCTCTAGAGGTTTCAAAACTACAACACCCAGCATGCCCGGACAGCCGATGGCTGTCCGGGCTTGCTGGGAGTTGTAGTTTTGCAACATCTGGAGGTCCGCAGGTTGAAGACCACTGATGAAGGGATTGACAGGCGGAGAGTTCACTCGAGTATAAGCCAAGGGGGGCGTTTTCAGCACGAAAAATCGTGCTGAAAAACTCGGCTTATACTCGAGTATATACGGTAAGTAGGGTTTTTTTGTGTGTGTTTTATCTGCAGTTATTATTATGCAAACTCCTATGAGGAAATAAACAATGTTGTGCCTGTATGTTCACTGACAGAATTTACAAACTGTAGTTCCTTATTCTCTTTTATTTTTCCTCCAGCAATACTATTATTACTCTAAACATGGTGGTGTCACGTGAGTTTTTCCTTATTTTCAGATACAGTCTTGTTATACATTAAACATGGTGTCTGTCATTATATGGGCTCCTAAAACTACCAGATATAAGTAATAACAGCATAGATCATACTGTTTATATCACAATGCGTATTAGCACTTCGTGAAGAATAAATGGTCATTCACAACTCTTTGTCCAAGGACCAGAGCCCACAGCACTGAAAGTTCATTGACTGCAGCGGCAAAATGTTATACAGTGATCACTCAACCTACAATGGAATCAACATACAATAGTTTCAACATACAAAGGTCATTTCTGGACCATTGTAAGTTGAAACCAGACTCAACATACAATGTACAGACAGTCCAGATCTGTGAAACATGTCAATGGCTGGAAGAACCGACCAATCAGAATGGGCAATTTACTGGTAAAACACCTGTATTACTGAAGCGTATGCACTGACTGATGTCTGGTAGCGCCCCCTACAGTATAGGGAGATATTACATGTTCTGTACACTTTACCTGTACCAGGGTTACCTGCTCCTTTGGACACCAGTTAAGGGCGACTCCATGTTACTTTTTTAGGACATTGCGTGTACTGTACAGGACCCTGAAGAAGCTCCTGTCCTCTACATAGACCAGTGTTTCCCAAGCAGGTTGCCCCCAGCTGTTGCAAAACTACAACTCCCAGCATGCCCGGACAGCCTTTGGCTGTCCGGGCATGCTGGGAGTTGTAGTTTTGCAACAGCTGGATGCTCCCTGCTTGGGAAACACTAGCATAGTCAGTGATTACAGCTCCCAGCAGATATTTCTTACTTTTATATGTAAGGATTTGCTTTATCTATATTAGTTATCTACTTATTTTTCTTTAATCCTCACTTTTTCCTATTTTTGAATGACATTTTGTGGCTTCAGAAACAATTACCAGGTTTCCATAGAGTTCTGGTCTCAACATACAATGGATTCAACATACAATGGTCGTCCTGGAACCAATTAATATTGTAACTTGAGGGACCACTGTATATTGTATATATAACATTTCATGCACACATTTAGGGTATGATTCAATTATATTTTTTAACATAGGGAATTTGGTTATGTTTGTTAACATGCAGCCATGTACAGGAGAGCTGCATAGACAGACAGGGCATTGTAAGCAAGAGCAGCCAAGTCCTCAGTCATGGTACAGTACAGATTCGCTTACTGGAACCAAATTTAGAGGTTTTACCCTGAAGAACCTAAGATTCGGAAGACAGCAATGTGTGACTGTATGTGATCTTGCAAAGAAGGTTGCAGAAAGATGACAGAAAGATACATAATTGTAAAGTACAAATAAAGATATGCTATTAACCTCTTCAGGACGCCGGGCGTATTCATACGCCTGGCATCCCGAGTCCTTAAGGACATGGGGCGTATGCATACGCCCGTGGGAATTCCGTTCCCCGCCGCTAGCCCGTTGGGGACCGGACCGGGATGCCTGCTGAAATCATTCAGCAGGCATGCCGGCACATCGCCGAGGGGGGTCCTGAGATCCCATTATGTCAATTCAGACATGCGATTTTCTGCTATTCTGGGCTGATCGGGTCTCTGGTGACCGATCACCCAGAAAATAGGGATGATCGGAGCTGTCAGTGACAGCCCCGATCATCCTGAGGGCTAGGAGCGAGGTCGCAGTGCTGCGATCTCCTCCTATCCCCTGCCGTTGGTCAGAACTGATTCTGACCAATGGCAGCGCAGGACAGTGGGTTGCTATGGCAACCCCCCACTCTGCCCACCCCTGGATGTCGTGGGGAACGTGGGGAGAAGATGGAGGCTGGTACCTGGAGGAGAAGAAACCTGAGGACCCCCGATCGTCGCTGGAGACAGGCACAGGTAGGGAAACCATGTTGGGGGGGAAAATAAAAGTGAAAGTAAAGTGATATGGCCACTAGGAAGGCCAAACTGCAACTTCCAGCATGCCCAGACAGCCAAAGGCTGGGAGTTGTAGTTCTGTAACATCTGTCCCTTCAGATTTTGCAATTTTCATGACATTTTTGAAAATTACTGCTCTACTTTGAAGCCCTCTAATTTTTTCAAAAAGCTAAAATATGTCCATTTTATGATGCCAACATAAAGTAGACATATTGTATTTGTGAATAAATTTTTTTTATTGGGAATATTCATTTTCCTTACAAGTAGAGAAGTTAGAAAAATGCAACATTTTCAAAATTTTCATGAAATTTTGGGATTTTTCACCAAGAATTTACCACCAAAATAAAGTAGAATATGTCATGAAAAAACAATCTCAGAATCAGAATATTCAGTAAAAGCGTTTTCGAGTTACTAATTCGTAAAGCGACGGTGGTCAGAATTGCGAAAAAGGGCTCAGTCCTTAAGGTGTAAAAGGGCTGCGTCTTTAAGGGGTTAAAATACATGTATTAGGAGAAACACAGACATAAAAAAGACAATATCACCTGATCTTCACGTAAGGATATATACCCCACTGTATAGGCACAGGAATATTTTACCCATAAGATTTTATAATTTAAAAAAAAAAAATTTTTTTTAGGGTGCTTTCACATGTGCGTATTTTCTGCTGCAGATCTGTTGCCGATTTGCTGCTGCAGCTTTTGCTTCCGATTGACTTCAATGGTTATTAAAATCTACTATAGCAAATCTACAGCAAAAATTTGCATGTGTGATCGTACCCTAAGCCATTATTATAGTGCATAATTTGTAAGTGTCTAGCACCTATATTTCTCTCACAAATACTTTCTATCTGTTGCTCATTTGATTTTTTATTCCATGCTTTGGAGGGGGCTTGTCCTCACTCTGCATTACTCATCTGTCTCCCTGAGTGCTGGGTCTCTTCAGCCAATCACTTAGTAAGGAATAAGCACAGAGGAGTGTGCTAACCCTGCGCTTACTTGCTGGAATTTGTCTCAGCCTGTGCTTCAGCTGGGTCAAAGATGATGCTGTGGTCAGACAGGATTATGTTCTGCATGGTATGGGGACCTCTAGTGGTCTTTTTTTTATAAGCCGTGATTTCTATTTTTTTCATTTTTTTTTACAAAGTATGTTAGAAAGCTTAAAGGGTACCTTTCATCAAAAAAACTTTTGATATATTATAGATTAATGTATGCAGAATAACTTTCCAATAGCATGTTATTAAAAAATATGCTTCTTTCTATTTAATTTTCCACTTTAAAAAAAATGACCACTAGGGGTCTCCCTACCAGTCCTGGCCGCAAGCCTTTTTTTTCATACCGTCAAACTTTAACTTACCTTCGTCCTCCGTTCCCTTGTTGCTAAGGAACCGGCCTCACTGTCCTCCGCTGTTATCGCTGCGGTCCTGGGGATGGGGACGTCACAGAGTCTTCAGCCTATCACCGGCCGCAGCGATGTCCCGCCTCGGCCGATGATAGGCTGAGCCCACTGTGATGTAAGAAGCCGGCTTCTTACATGTCAGTGGGCCCAGCCTATCACCGGCCGAGGCGGAACATCGCTGCGGCCGGTGATAGGCTGAAGGCTCTGTGACGTCCCAACACCAGGAAGCAGCAAGAACAGCTGAGGGACCATGAGGCCAGTGCCTTAGCAACAGGGGAACGGAGGACGAAGGTAACTTAAAGTTTGTTTTTTAATATTTGCAGCCCGAGCACAGGAATACAAAGCGCAGCGGCTGATAATTATTTGGCAGGGGGGGAGAGAAGCTGCGCTCGCGAAAGACAAACGATTAGTACCCCGATGTGGGGTGCAGCGCTGGGCTGATAAACCGGCGGGGGGGGGGGGGGGGAGGGACGTTGGGGGGCAGAGCTGCACCCATCACATGATGATAATGGGGGGGGGTGTAAATACCGTGAAACCGCCATGTTGTTCAATGTACATACGGTACCGTAAATAAATAAGCCCTACCCTGAAAATAAGCCCTAGTGTGTTTTTTTTATGACTACAATTAATATAAGACCAGGTCTTATTTTCGGAGAAACACGGTAGATTTCAGACTCATGCTGGAGTCCTAAATCTCAGACTGCAGCCAGGACACAGACAAGCTCAGCACTGCTCCCTAGCAGGGAGCAGTGCTGAGCTTGTCTGTGTCCCGATTGCAATCGAAGTCTGAAATCTATAAAAAAAAATTAAAAAGGTTTGCGGCCAGGACTGTTGGGAGACCCCTAGTGGTCATTTTTTCAAAGTGAAAAATTAAATAGAAAGAAGCATATTTTTTAATAACATTCTATTGGAAAGTTATTCTGCATACATTAATCTATAATATATCAAAAGTTTTTTTTGATGAAAGGTACCGTTTAACCCCTTAAGGACTTAGCCCTTTTTCACCTTAAGGTCTCGGCCATTTTTTGCAATTCTGACCACTGTCACTTTAAACATTAATAACTCTGGAATGCTTTTAGTTATCATTCTGATTCCGAGAGGTTTTTTCATGACATATTCTACTTTAACATAGTGGTAAATTTTTGTGGTAACTTGCATCCTTTCTTGGTGAAAAATCCCAAAATTTTATGAAAAAATTGAAAAGTTAGCATTTTTCTAACTTTTAAATTTTTTTTTTGGTTCACATATACAATATGTCTACTTTATGTTTGCATCATAAAATTTATGAGTTTTTACTTTTGGAAGACACCAAAGGGCTTCAAAGTTCAGCAGCAATTTTACAATTTTTCACAAAATTTTCAAACTCACTATTTTTCAATGACCAGTTCAGTTTTGAAGTGGATTCATATTAGAAATACCCCACAAATGACCCCATTATAAAAACTGCACCCCCAAAAGTATTCAAAATGACATTCAGTCAGCATTTTAACCCTTTAGGTATTTCACATGAATAGCAGCAATGTGAAGGAGAAAATTCACAATCTTCATTTTTTTACACTCGCATGTTCTTGTAGACCCAGTTTTTTAATTTTTGCAAGGGGTAAAAAGGAGAAAATTTTTACTTGTATTTGAAACCCAATTTTTCTCGAGTGAGCATATACCTGATAAGTCCATGTAAAGTGTTCGGCAGGCACAGTAGAGGGCTCAGAAGGGAAGGAGCGACAAATGGTTTTTGGGGGGCATGTCACCTTTAGGAAGCCCATATGGGGGTGAAAAGTGCTCTGCTGGTGCACTACATGTCTCAGAAGAGAAGGAGTCACATTTGGCTTTTTGAAAGCAAATTTTGCTCTGGGGGCATGCCGCATTTAGGAAGCCCCTATGGTGCCAGAACAGCAAAAAAAAAAAAACACATTGCATGCTATTTTGGAAACTAGACCCCTCGGGGAACATAACAAGGGGTAAAGTGAACCTTAATACCCCACAGGTGTTTCACGACTTTTGCATATGTAAAAAAAAAAATTTTCCTAAAATGCTTGTTTTCCCCAAAAAAAAAATTTTTTTAAAAAGGGTAATAGCAGAAAATACCCCCAAAATTTGAAGCCCAATTTCTCCCGATTCAGAAAACACCCCATATGGGGGTGAAAAGTGCTCTGCTGGCGCACTACAGGTCTCAGAAGAGAAGGAGTTGTGGTGGTCTGCTTCCTGCTGTTGCATAACTACAGCTACCAACATGCCTTTTTTGCATGCTGGGAGCTGTTGCTAAGCAACAGCATGAGGCTCTCACTCACCTCCTACTGCTGCAAGCCGCCGCTTCAGGTCAGTCCCTCGCCGCCGCCGCCGCTCCTGGGGCCCCGATCCCAACAGGGACGCCGGGGATCGGGGTCCCCAGCTGCCGGGGTCCACTTCCCGCACCCGCTCATGTCCTCCGGAAGAGGGGCGGAGCGGGTTGCGGGAGTGACACCCGCAGCAGGTGCCCTGAATCAGGGCGTTCGTGAGGTGGCACCAGTGCCATCTCACCCCTGCTGGCTATGGCTGTTCGGGGCCGTCAGAGAACAGCCTGTAATTCTGGGTCACCGGGTCACTGGAGAGCAGATCACTGGGCTGTATTTTCCAGCGATCTGTGGCCATCGCCGACATGGGGAGTCATCATGACCCCCCTGGGCGATATGCCGCAATGCCTGCTGAACGATTTCAGCAGGCATCCGGCTCCGGTCCCCAACCGGCTAGCGGTGGGGACCAGATTTCCCACGGGCGTATACATACGCCCTCAGTCCTTAAGGACTCGGGATGCAGGGCGTATGCATACGCCCTGAATCCTTAAGAGGTTAATATTTTGCCAAGATGTACAACATATCAAAAGTTTTTGATTCTGCCAGTACCCATTTAAAGGAGATGTCCGGCGCAGACTTTTTCTATTCTATCCTGCCCGGGATGCAAAAAAAGACAAAACAAACTTTCACTTACCTCCATATGTTCTCCCGGAGCTCTGCAACAGCTGATCGGTCAGCCAGGCTGTCTGCTTCCTACTTCCTTTAGCCCGGTACGTCACATGGCGCTTCAGCCTATCACCTGCCGCAGCGATGTCCCGATGCCGGCCGGTGATAGGCTGAAGCGCCGTGTGACGTACCCGGCTAAAGGAAGTAGGAAGTAAACAGCCCAGCCGACTGATCAGCTGTTGCGGAGCTCCGGGGGAACATATGGAGGTAAGTGAAAGTTTGTTTTGTCTTTTTTTGCAGCCCGGGCAGGACAGAATAGAAAAGTCTGCGCCGGACATCTCCTTTAAGTGCAATGCTGGCTCAGACCAGGTGCATGGCTATACATTTCCTGCTGTAAAGGACCTATTTCATAGGTGCTTATTTTCAGAAATCAGCACTTATTTACAGAGCCTTTACAAGGCTGGACTATCATGACTTCTATTTGTCAGCTGATAATCGCCCCACGTAATATGGCCCTAACCGTCAGAATCAGAGTAACCTCCAATCATGGACATTTAGCCTTTGATCACAGAGGTCAAGAATGACTGCCGCAGAATCAAAGGGCGCTACACTTCAAAGAGTCCCAAGTTTTCAGGTGATTGGGGATCTAGAGAGGATCAGAAAACTGTCTGAACTGCTGCCGTTTGTCCTCCTCACCTTCTTATAGCCATAACACTTTAAATTTTCCACCCCTATTTGGGCTTGTTTTTTGCCCCACGATTGTACTTTGCAAATCTATGGTAAAACAAACAAACAAAAAAAATATTTGTGGGCCAAAATTGAAAAACAACAACACCTTTTTAGAGAGAATTGCACATTATCTTTATTCTGTATGTTCATACCAGTACGACAATACTCAGTTTGTATAAGTTTGGTTTTATTCTACTACTAAAATTATAACTTTTTGTACAAAAATCAGTAATTGTCTTTTTCTGACCCTTTTAACTTTTTTATTTATTTTTCCATGTAAGGGTATATATGAGGGCTAATATTTTGCGCCGTGATGTGTAGTCTTTATCAATACCATTTTTGTCATGATAGGACTTTTTGATTGCTTTTTATTCATTTTAATTTGGTATATGAAATGACCAAACATCAACAATTCTGGACAGATTATACAGATACAGATTTGTAAATTACTTCTTTTTAAAAATCTTAATCCTACCAATTCTTATCAGCTGCTGTATACTACAGAGGAAGTTGTGTAGTTCTTTCCAGTATGACCAAAGTGCTCTCTGCTGACACCTCTGTCCATGTCAGCAATTGTCCAGAGCAAGAGAGGTTTGCTATGGGGATTTGGTCCTGCTCTGGACAGTTCTTGACACGGACAGAGGTGTCAGCAGAGAGCACTGTGGTCAGACTGGAAAGAACTACACAAATTCCTCTGGAGCATACAGCAGCTGATAAGTACTGGAAGGATTACGATTGTTAAATAGAAGTAATTTACAAATCTGTTTAACTTTCTGGCACCAGTTGATTTGATAGCACTTGTTTTTCACCAGAGAAACCCTTTAACCGGAACGTCAATGAACAGGAAAATCTGCTTTGCTTTTGGTTTCTTTCTGCAAGGTCTATCTTAAGAAATGTATTCGATATCACAGGAGATATTTGAGTCCACAAGAGGTTATTGCAGTAACATTATTATTAGTTGAGTTTGAGATATAATAAGTCAGTGTTTCCCAACCAGTGCTCCTCCAGCTGTTGCAAAACTATAAATCCCAGCATGCTGGGAGTTTTAGTCTTACAACAGCTGGAATCACACTGTCCTAGATCAACTCTCTGTGTTGTCTTAAGTTAAACACTAATGTGTGTCTATGGCTGTCTTATGTCAAACTGTGGATAACTGTGAGTCTGGGACCCCCACCAATCACGAGAATGGAGGTCAAATGGCCTTTTTGTAAATGACATGGCAGCACACATGCCTAACCGCTACTCCACCCTCTATGGAAGCTTCTCAAAATGTTCAAAAGTCCCATAGAGAGTAAATGGAGCGGTGGCCAAGCATGCACACTCTATTCACATGTTGGACATTTGACTTTTGTTCTCTATCAATCGGACCCCCGCCACTCAGCTAGTCCCCTTAAACCCTAAAAACTAAAAGTTTGGAAAGGAATTTTATCTCAGATGCTGAAGATTTTACTGAAGCCATACTGTGCCAAACAGTCTCCGAGCAGTCACTGAAGACATCAACGTAAAGTATATTTGCAATTTTTTAGAATATCCTTGTTGAGGTTGAATTCGTTTTTTTCTTACACGTTTCAGAATCTCTTTTAAGAATAAGAGTTATGAGATTAAGTAAGATGGATCATGGAGTTTACTGCATACTATGTTATTATTGAGGTCAATTTGCAAATGTATGCAGTAAACTCCTAAACTCCTCCTAGTGGCAGCTGCTGACAGATACAATTTTATCATTTGAAGAGTACCTGTCATCTCCCACAAAAAACATTATGGCCCTGATTTATAAGAGTGGAGTGTAGGTTTCTTTGTGGGTTTTAATTCCCTACAATATTTTCCCCCACGGTATTTACTAAGATAGACCTTGCAGAAAGAAAGCAAAGCAGATTTTCCTGTTCATTGACGTTCCGGTTAAAGGGTTTCTCTGGTGAAAAACAAGTGCTTTCAAATCAACTGGTGGCAGAAAGTTAAACAGATTTGTAAATTACTTCTATTTCACAATCATAATCCTTCCAGTACTTATCAGCTGCTGTATGCTCCAGAGTAATTTGTGTATACTACTAGTAATTTGTGTATTTTACTACTAAAATTATAACTTTTTGTACAAAAATCAGTAATTGTCTTTTTCTGACCCTTTTAACTTTTTTATTTATTTTTCCATGTAAGGGTATATATGAGGGCTAATATTTTGCGCCGTGATGTGTCGTTTTTATCAATACCATTTTTGTTATGATAGGACTTTTTGATTGCTTTTTATTAATTTTAATTTGGTATATGAAATGACCAAACATCAACAATTCTGGACAGATTATACAGATACAGATTTGTAAATTACTTATTTTTAAAAATCTTAATCCTACCAATACTTATCAGCTGCTGTATACTACAGGAAGAGGAAGTTGTGTAGTTCTTTCCAGTCTGACCACAGTGCTCTTTGCTGACACCTCTGTCCGTGTCATGAACTGTCCAGAGCAGGACCAAATCCCCATAGCAAACCTATCCTGCTCTGGACAATTGCTGACATGGACAGAGGTGTCAGCAGAGAGCACTGTGGTCATACTGGAAAGAACTACACAACTTCCTCTGTAGTATACAGCAGCTGATAAGTAGGATTAAGACTTTTAAAAAGAAGTAATTTACAAATCTGTATCTGTATAATCTGTCCAGAATTGTTGAGGTTCATTTTTTTACACATGCTCTGATCTGTAAAGTTTTCCTCAGCTCCAATCCACCACATTGGCCCTCATTTACTTAGAAAATCGGGTTGTAAGTCTATCTTGCTTTCTTACCCGACTGCTTTTTTCCCCTGGTATTTATTATTATGTCGCATCCTGTTTGTCGCACGTGGGTTTTGTTGGTTTTGGTTTCCAACTCCTCTGAGTTGTCGGGAAAAAATCCACAACAATTCAACATATTCGGGTTGGAAACCTTTATTAATACGTGGGAAAGCTCAGAAATGTCGGGTTACGCCCCTTTTTCGGGTTTGGGAGAATCCACATTGGGTCCGTCGGGAAAAAACGTTGCATCGTGTCGCAGATTGGCGCACGATGTCTGCGACATGTCGCAGACAAAGATGCACCAAAAAAACCCGACAAAACAAGTCGGGTTTAAAATAGTAAATGAGGGCCATTTTCTGTGGAAACCTTAATAAACATGTAGGGTTTTTGTGAAAATGTCACGAACACGCCCCTTTTATGTGACCATGCCCCATTTCCAGACAGACACGCCCCTTTTTTGGGTTTTCTCAGTAAAATGGAGAGTTGGTCTGGTTTTTCATTTCTGGCGCAGACAGAATTCTGCCGCAGACAGAATTCTGTCGCAATGAGACAATTCTGGCACACATTCTGGCACAGACAGTCTGCTGTGCTGTGCTGTGTCTCTTCATCCAATCACTGCAGGCTGCTCTGTAATCCCCTCCTTTCTGTTTTCATATTGCAGTCTAAAAGGACAGGAGTGAGCACAGAAGACTGCTAGTCCTGCCCATACTTTCTGGGCTTTGTCCCTGCCTGTGCTTTATTTGGGAGAAAGATGATGCTGCAGCCAGACAGAATTATGTTCTGGATGGTATGGGGACCCTTAGTGGTCTCTCTGATAAGCCATGATTTCTATAAAAAGTAAATACCATTTTCTTAAGAAGTATATTACAAAGGTTGATGTTTTGTCAAGATGTACAATAGGGATGAGCGAATCGAATCTGACGAATCTGAATTCGTTACAAATTAATGGAAAAATTTGATTTGCAAGGAATGCGAATATCGCCATGATTCGATTGCGCGAAGCGCTTCATTAAACTCCATTTAGTGCGGCCCAGGCACCAGGGCATCTAAAATGGCGGATCCACATGTGAGGACATGGGACAAGGAATCCTTGGAAGGCGGGAACAAGGGTAGGCGGGATGACCCTGAATCACATGCAGCATGCAACCTATCAGCAGCCAGCCACCCCTGTGATGTCACAGCCCTATATAATTGGCAGCCATCTTGCGGCCAGTCACTTCAGCCTTTTATTGCAGAGAGAGAGAGAGAGGGACAGACAGCAGTGTGTCTTGCACAGAAAAGCATTTTTTCAGCAGTGATTCACCTCCCAGTCACATCAGCATTCTATTACAGATAGGGACAGAGAGCAGTGTGTGTTGCACAGAAAAGCTTTTTTACAGCAGCGATTCACCTCAAGCCCAAATCCAGCAAAGAAGCACTGATAGGGAAGGGAGTGAGATTGAGAGAGAAAGTGCAATTTTGAGTTTAGTACACAGCGACTGTGTGCTGCAGCACTGGTGTGTACTGCTGGTGGTGTACACAAATGCTGCTTTAAGCGTACTGGAGTGCCTTGTCCTCCCCTCATAAGTGCATACCACATACCTACATCTAAGTGGTATACCATTTTGTTCCAGTTAAAGTCTTAAAGTCTTAAGGGTCTAGATACTGTGAAAGGCCAGCCAAAAGTACACACCTGCTGGCGTTGTAGACAAATACTGTATTAAGCGTAGTTGAGTGTATTGTCCTCCCCTCATATACGCACTGTCAGGCATGAGAAGTGCGTATGTCAGTGAGTATGTCAGGCAGAGAAGTGAGTATGTCAGGCAGAGAAGTGCCAGGACGTGCACAGAGGAGTGTCAGAGACCTAAATTCATCAGGCAGAGGTCCCAGCAGACTAGGGGCGAGTGGCAGCAGGAGTCGCAGCGAGAGGCCTGACCTCCCGGTATCAGCTAGCAGTCGTGTCTCGACCAGCAACCCATCTGCCGTCATTGATTGGTTAACACGGTCATCCACTTCATCACAAGTGACACCCCCAGTCAACAGTCGGTAGGTTCCTCAGACACAACCCTCAGTTGGCATGGCCCAGTAGCAGTCCCTGTCCTCCCATTGTCTCACGCCTATGCTGTTCCCTTCCCCACAGAAGTATCTTATGCTGTGAGTTCAGCTCCACTATTTAGTGAGGATGATCTACTAGAGGACAGTCAGCAGCTACTGCCTAGCCAAGAAGTGGAGGAGACATCCACCGCTTCCTCCGCTAAGCGGGCAAGAAGTGATGAGGAGAGTGGCGTGGGAGGTGGTGTTGCGAGCGTTCAGGCTCCTGAAGCAGACACTGTTGAGGAACCTGAGGCGGACATCAGTGATGTGCAAACACAACTCGATAATGATGAAGCTGATCGCACTTGGGAGCCAGGTGCAGAAGGGGCTTCATCATCATCAGGAGAAGAGAGTTGCAGGTTGCCCATGAGGCAGCAGCTGAGCCAGCAAGGTGGTAGTATGGTTGGCAGTCAGCATGGTGGCAGAAGTGGAAAGTCTGTAGCCAAACTTGCCCAGGGTAAACCACCTGCTTCACAGCAGCCTACCTTCCCGGGAGGTAGTTGAACAGTCAGCGGCAGTAGCAGTCAATCAGTACGGACTGTTGGTGCGAAAATCAGATGCTCGGCGGTGTGTCAGTTCTTCATCAAGCATCCGGAGGATGTTAACCTGGCCACATGCAAGATGTGTCGGAAGAAGGTGAAGCGTGGCCAGGGTCCCAATGTTGGCACCATGGCCCTGCGTCAACATATGCAGCGTCACCATAAAGCGGCCTGGGAGAACTGTGGCTCGATGTGGTGGTCCAGCCTGCTGCATCACCCAGTGGCACGCCGCTCCCTGTTTCAGCCAGCCAAGGCTCCACCACCTCAGCTGAAGGGAGCTGTGTGTCATACCCATCTTATGTCGCTCCAGATGCTCCTGCTCCTCCTACTTCGAGTCAGTCATTCCGCTGGCAATCCATCGACGAAGCCATGTCCAAGAGACAACAGTATGCGCCCACTCATCCAACGGCGCAGAAGCTGAATGTGCTCCTGTCCAAGTTGCTGGTGCTGCAGTCCCTCCCTTTTCAAGTGGTGGACTCTGCACCTTTCAGTGAACTGATGGCTTGTGCCGAGCCAAGGTGGAAAGTCCCAAGCCATCATTTCTTTGCAAAAAAGGCAGTACCAGCCTTGCACAATTTTGTGGAACAGAAGGTGGGCCAGTCCTGGAGCCTGTCGGTGTGAACCAAAGTGCACGGCATCGCCGATTTCTGGAGCTGTAACTTTGGTCAGGGACAATACATGTCCTTTACGGCCCACTGGGTGAATGTGGTTCCTGCACAGCCACAACAGCAACTTAGACAGGTCACACTGCTTCCCCTCCACATTCTCAGGCTGTTGGTCCTGTGACAGTGTGCGACTCTGCCTCCTCATCCTCCACGTGTCCTCAGCCTCCACTGCCCAGACAAGTCTCAGTGGCCCTTCAGCATACCATGTGTGCAGGGCATGGCGATGGCACACTATTCTTCACATGGTTTGCCTTGGCGAACGGAGTCACACAGGGGAGGAACTTCTAAAAGTCATTCATGAAAACTGGAAATGGGAAACATGGTGATCGACAACGGGAACAACATCTTGTCTGCACTGCAACAACGAAGTCTGAGACATGCGCCCTGCATTGCACACGTGTTCAATCTGGTTGTCAAGCGGTTCCTGAAGTGTTCCCCCATCTGCAACACATCCTAACAATGGGAAGGAAACTTTGCATGCACTTCAGCCAATCGTACAATGCAAAGCACAACCTCCTTGAGCTACAGCCACAGAACGTCATCCCCCAAAAAAGTTTAATTTGTGGCGTTTACACACGTTGGAATTCCACCCTCCATATGTTGGACCGATTATATGAACAGAGAAAAGCCATCACCGATTTCTGGATGATCCAAGTGGATAGGAGCTGTATGGCAGCTCATACATGACACCTGCCATTTGCTCAGGCCCTTTGAGGAAGCCACATTATTAGTAAGTCGCCAGGATTACGGGATGAACAAAGTCATTCCACTGCTTCATCTACTACATGTGTTGGAAACTATGGCTGTTCAGGGCGACATGGTGCCTACATCTCATGGCCACATGAGTCGCAGGAGCACTTGACGGACATGAAGGCGATGTTCCTCAAGGTTGGAGGAAAAAGTGAGGATGTCATCAAGATAGACCACCACACAGGAGTACAGCATGTCCCGAAAAATCTCATTAACAAAGTCCTGGAAGACTGCTGGGGCATTGCATAGACCAAAGGGCATGACTAGATATTCAAAGTGACCATCTCTGGTATTGAAGGCGATTTTCCATTCATCACCTGCTCGAATACGGATGAGGTTATATGCGCCCCTTAGATAAAGTTTGGTGAAAATCTTAGCTCCACGCAGTCGGTAGAAGAGTTCGGAGATGAGAGGCAGAGGATAGCGATTTTTTACAGTAATTTTATTAAGACCGCGGTAGTCAATACAGGGGCGTAGAGATCCATCTTTTTTAGCAACAAAGAAAAATCAAGCTCCAGCTGGAGAAGATTTCCGGATAAAACCTCTTTTGAGGTTTTCCTGTATGTACTCTGACATAGCTTGTGTTTTCGGGGCAGAAAGTGGGTAAATCTTACCACGGGGCGGTGTGGTACCAGGGAGCAGGTCAATAGGGCAGTCATAGGGTCTATGTGAAGGTAAGACCTCTGCTTGCTTTTTACAAAAGACGTCCGAAAAGTCCTGATAGGCCTTAGGAAGACCTGGCAATGGAGTAGCCATGGAGACCTGCCAGGAAGAAACTGGGTGGAGACATCACTTGTGGCAAGAAGTTCTTAATGTCCCCGGTGACCCAGTCGAGGCTAGGCGAATGACGTTGGAGCCAGGGCAAGCCCAGAAGAATTTCAGAAGTGCAGTTGGGTAGCACAAAAAATTCAATATGTTCATGATGGTGAACTCCAAAACTCATGAGTAGCGGTTGAGTGCGATAACACACGGTGCAGACCAGTCTCTCTCCATTGACGGATGAAATGAAGAGAGGTTTGACAAGACGGGTAACTGGAATATTTAATCTGTTGATTAGGGAGGCTTCATTGAAACTTCCTGCTGAACCCGAGTCCAAGAAGGCCGGCAACAGCGGGGAAGGAAGTATTAGTATTAGCGGGTATGACAATCCGCACAGGTATAGTCAGTCGTGGAGAGGAAGAATTCACACCTAGCAACGCCTCTCCTACGTTAACTAGGTACGAGCGTTTCCCTGATGCGGAGGACGAATGGGACAGTCCTTTAGGAAATGCTCAGTACTAGCACAGTACAGGCACAGGTTTTCATTCCTACGGCGAGTCCTCTCTTGTTGGGTCAGGCGAGACCGATCCACTTGCATAGCCTCCTAGGCGGATGGCACAGGAACAGATTGCAAAGGACACTGGAAGAGAGGTGCCAGGGGAGGAAACCGCCTGGTGCGAACAAGATCCTTTTCCTGACGAAGCTCCTGGCGTCTTTCAGTGAAACGCATGTCGATGCGGGTGGCCAAATGGATGAGTTCAGACAGGGTAGCAGGAATTTCTCGTGCGGCCAGAACATCTGTGATGTGACTGGATAAGACTTTTTTGAAGGTCGCGCACAGGGCCTCATTATTCCAGGATAGCTCAGAGGCAAGGGTGCGGAACTGAATGGCGTATTCGCCCACTGAAGAACTCCCTTGGGCTAGATTCAATAGGGCTGTCTCGGCTGAGGAAGCCCGGGCTGGCTCCTCAAAGACACTGCGTACTTCTGAGAAGAAGGACTGGACAGTAGCAGTGGCAGGATCGTTGCGGTCCCAAAGCGGTGTGGCCCAGAACAAGGCCTTTCCAGACAGCAGGCTGACCATGAAAGCCACCTTAGACCGTTCTGTAGGAAATTGGTCTGACATCATCTCCAGGTGTAGGGAACACTGGGACAGGAATCCACGGCACAGTTTAGAGTCCCCATCAAACTTGTCTGGTAAAGACAGGCGGAATCTGGGAGCGGCCACTCGCTGCGGAGGTGATGCAGGAGCTGGCGGAGGAGATGGTTGCTGTTGTTGAGGCAGAAGCTGTTGCAGCATAGCGATCAACTGAGTCAGCTGTTGTCCTTGTAGCGCGATCTGCTGTGATTGCTGGGCGACCACGGAGGTTAGATCAGCGACACTGGGCAGCGGGACCTCAGCGGGATCCATGGCCGGATCTACTGTCAGGATCCGGAGTGGTATGCAGGATAGACACAGGTAGTGGATCCTCTATGTCAGTGAGGAGATGGCGTGGGCCGTACCAGGGGAACGGAGTCTAAGGGGTTACTGGTTTTCACCAGAGCCCGCCGCAAAGCGGGATGGACTTGCTGCGGCAGGTAACCCCCAGGTCGTTCCACCCAATAGCGACTCAACCTCACTGACTACTGAGTCAGGCGCGGTACAGAAGGACTAGGCAAAAGGCAAGGTCAGACGTAGCAGAAGGTCAGGGCAGGCAGCAACGGTTCGTAGTCAAGGGCAACGGCAAGGGTCTGGATACACAGGCAAAGGACACACAGGAACGCTTTCACTGGCACAAGGCAACAAGATCCGCCAGGGACAGGAAGGGGGATCCGCCAGGGACAGGAAGGGGAAGTGGGTTAATATAGTGTTTGGAGGTGATTGCACTTATTGGGCCACATTGACACATTCAGCCACTATATGTTCTCCCCATGCTGCCGCAAACTCCAGGCTGTGTCATTCAGCCACTGTATGCTGCCACTATGTCCAGGCTGTGTCATTCAGCCACTATGTGGTCTCCTCATGCTGCCGCCAACTCCAGGCTGTGTCATTCAGCAACTATATGCTGCCGCCAACTCCAGGCCGTGTCATTCAGCCACTATGTGGCCTCCTCATACTGCCGCCAACTCCTGGTTGTGTCATTCAACCACTATATGTTCTCCTCATGCTGCCGCCACCTTCACACTGTGTCATTCAGCCACTATATGGTGTCCTCATGCTGCCGCCAACTCCAGGCTTTGTCATTCAGCCACCATGTGGCCTCCTCATGCTGCCGCCAACTCCAGACTGTCTCATTAAGCCACTATATGTTCTCCTCATGCTGCTGCCACCTCCACTCTGTCTCATTCAGCCACTATTTGGTCTTGTTATGTTGCCGCCAACTCCAGGCTGTGTCATTCAGCCACTATATGGTCTCCTCATGCTGCCGCCAACTCCAGGCTGTGTCATTCAGCCACTATATGTTCTTCTCATGCTGCTGCAAACTCCAGGCTGTGTCATTCAGCCACCATGTGGCCTCCTCATGCTGCCGCCAACTCCAGACTGTCTCATTAAGCCACTATATGTTCTCCTCATGCTGCTGCCACCTCCACTCTGTGTCATTCAGCCACTATTTGGTCTTGTTATGTTGCCGCCAACTCCAGGCTGTGTCATTCAGCCACTATATGGTCTCCTCATGCTGCCGCCAACTCCAGGCTGTGTCATTCAGCCACTATATGTTCTTCTCATGCTGCTGCAAACTCCAGGCTGTGTCATTCAGCCACTATATGGTCTCCTCATGCTGCCGCCAACTCCAGGCTGTGTAATTCAGCCACTATATGTTCTCATGCTACCGCCACCTCTAGGCTGTGTCATTAAGCCACTATATGGTCTCCTGATGCTGCTGCCACCTCCATGCTGTGTCATTCATCCACTACTTGTTCTCATGCTGCCGCCAACTCCAGGCTGTGTCATACAGCCACTATGTGGTCTCCTCATGCTGCCGCCAACTCCAAGCTGTGTCATTCAGCCACTATATGTTCTCCTCATGCTGCCGCCACCTCCGTGCTCTGTCATTCAGCCACTATATGGTCTCTTCATCTCTTCATGCTGCTGCCACCTGCATGCTGTGTTATTCAGCCACTATATGGTCTCCTCATACTGTTGCCACCTCCAGGCTCTGTCATTGTGCCGCACTGCGACAGTGATTCTAATAGCAACGCCCCTGATTTGCATGTCATAATGAATAACAGTATTATTTCACTAACCCAGCACACGTGCGATGCGTGTTACAGCAAGGCAAAGTGTTCTACACCCCTATTGAGGCTTTGGAAAATTTGGCGATTCGGCCGAATCAAACTTTTTTAAAGAATTCGCTAATGTACAACATATAAAAAGTTTCTGAATCTGACAGTGCCCATTTAAAGGTATTTTCCACAATTTTCCCTAATGGTTGTGGCTGTAGCAAAAAAAAAAAAGCCCAAAACGTTACTCACCCCTGAACTAATTGCCATTCCAGCACCAACAGACAGCGTGTTGGACACTAATGGTAAGGACTGATTCAGCTGTAAAAGCAATTAGTGCTGGTGCTCTAGATGAAGCTTTATGTTAGACAGCATGCGGCCTCTATCTCTTGTGGAATATTATGTCATTCTACTGTGTATATAAGGAACATAAAGGTGTACTCCATCTCTAGACATCTTATCTCCTATCTAAAGGCTAGGGGATAAGATGTCTGATCGAGGGGGACCAACCTCTGGGACCCCCCCATAGACATAAATGGAGGGAACGTGTCATGACATCAAGAACACAGCCGCCCGAAGCCAGCATTCTGATCATAAATGAGGCCGGACGGATCTCCTGCAATCAGACATCTTATCCCCTATCCTTAGAATAGGGGGATAAGATGTCTAGGGATGGAATACCCCTTTAATGACCAGCAACTAGCATAAAGGAACAACCTGCTCTGTTGGCTTGGGATGTGATTCCAGAGCGATATGTACTGACGTTCCTGGTATCAGTGCAATCTCAAAACTAGTACAATTACAAGATTCTGACAAACAAATTGAAAATTTCTTACATAATAATAATTAAAAAAAAAATCTATATAGCTATGATTCCTTTATTAGCAAGAAAATAATGGGGTCAACAAATCTTCATTTAAGCTGCCTCTACATCTAATGCAGTTTTCTATGAGGAAATAAAAGTGTATGCACAAATTCCCGGTATATGCAGGGACAAGAATCTTCAGAATGTCGAGTGTAGTTCCTCATTCTTTGAATGATGCAGCTAAATTAAAACTAACTCTATATATGTCACATTCTTGGGAAGTTTTCCTTTTTTTTTTTTACAGTTACAGCATGAAAAAATTTGAAATGTCCCTAGCTTTCTATACCGACTGTAGAATTCCTATTTTTTTCCTGCACTTTATTTACTTTTCTCTTTTTCAGAGGTTTATTGGACTTTTCTTTAATTCAAAGTAAGCATTTTTATAACTGAGATCATCTCTGTTCGGTAATATTGACTATACACAGCATTAAAGGGGTACTCTGCACATTTTGTTCCGAACGCTGGGTGTGGGCAGCGGGGGGTGGAGACGTCACGGCCTTGCTCCTCATGATGTCATGCCACGCCCCCTCAATGCAAGTCTATGGGAGGGGGCATGGTGGCCACGCCCCTTCCCATAGACTTGCATTGAGGAGGCGTGGCATGATGTCACGTGGAGCGTGGTCGTGAAGTCACAACCCCCCGCTGCCCACACCCAGCGTTCTAATCAAACGCCGGGTGCTGCAGAGATTGCGAGGGTCCCAGCTGGATAGGGGATAAGATGTCTAGTGGCGGAGTATCCCTTTAATCTAAAAGCCCTATAAACATGCATGTTCTGTCTCTGCTTATAAGCCTGTCTGCTATGACTCCCATATAAACTTGCAGTAACATATTAGTATATAGTGCAGCATAGGCTATTAGAGAATAACCTAGATTTTTTTTGTCTGCCTTGTGCTTACATGATTTAGCTAATGTCGCAAGCATGGGTTTTCAGCCATATTGATTCCTATTTCATCACTGAAATTATTTTCAGAGCATGTTCTGCACTAATGCCCCCTACAAACATGCCCTATTACATGGCTCGGTATAGGGCAGGCAGGGCCGCTTGAATAGTCACATGCAGCCCTTTACTTTTATAATTCGTTGACTATACATGCCCTATTACACAGGCATTGCAAGAGGCAAATATTATTTTTATTTATACATTTTTCATTACAAATATTGTATTTTAGCATAGGGATTGCTAATCTAATGACACTTCCCTATCCACAAGCATAGTCAAAATTGTATTAGTGTGCAAACTTATATTCATATTGACTGCCACAAAGATGCAATACATACAATTTTTTTTCAATTTCACCCAACATATAATTTGTTTTTGTTTCAAAATACATTATATTGTAAAAATAAAGGGTTCTAAGAAAAGTATTATGGCTATTCAGAACGTGAGTTAAAAGTTATGACATTTCTTAGCACAGAGGCCTCACAAAGGGCTTATGTATTTCTTGCACCACTTGGTTCACCACAGTGTTCCTGCGTAGGACCATTGATGTTGGGGTGGTTCTGCGCCCATTTACACCTCTGACCACATGAAGGTTACAGGTTATGGCGCAAAGCTGGCTTCCTGTTTATCTGTTTGGGACTTCCTTGCAAAATTAACTTCTAGAAAAAATATTTAGTATTGCAATTTGTAAGTTTTACGCATGCAGAAGGAAAAGTATTTATTACTTGTCAGGGGGAGCTGTGAGGGTTTTTTTTTTTATCAAGGTATAATTATTTATTAATTATCTATACTAGATAGGGGATGTCTAAGGGTGGAAAATGTATAGCTGGCCATATACGTAACAGAGCTCTTGGCCAACACTTGTGTGGCCAACAGCTTACTTTCCCAGTTACCCTATACATATGCATGCTCAGCTTGGCCGATGTTATACATGTGATCTGAGGGTTAGAGTAGCGTGGCACCAACTCCATCACCAGACCCCCACCACATCAGCTAACAGTGGGGATAATTTATCACTCAATAGAAGTGAAGGCCCAGAGGGTGTCCAACACTGGTAGGGAGACACTTGTCAGCTTATTAGCCGTGTCACAATGCTGGATGGAGGAGCTGTATGAGTAGATATTTACTGGCAACGAGCAGAGAGGTCATGGGGGGGGGGGGGGGGGGGGAGTAGGCATGTGGAGATGGTGCAAAGCCAATCAATTGCCATTGTGCCATTGGGGGCTAATAACATAAGGAATACCTTGATTGGTTGTCAAGTACATCCTGTGCAGTGTCATGGGAGAAGATGATGAACTGACCAGTTGTGTTTGGTTTAGGATTAAAGAGTCTTAGCAGCAGAGGAGGGTCATGTGGATTGCTTCCTTCTGTAGTACCGTATTTTTCGCCGTATAAGACGCACTTTTTCTTCCCCAAAACTGATTGGAAAAAGTCGGTGCGTCTTATACGGCGAATACACCCCTATCGCGGCGGTCCCTGCGGCCATCAACTGCCGGGCCCCGCGGCTAATACAGGACATCACGGATCGCGGTGATGCCCTGTATTAACCCTTCAGATGCGGCGATCAAAGCTGACCGCCGCGTCTGAAGGGAAAGTGACACTAACCCGGCTGTTCAGTCGGGCTGTTCGGGACCGCCGCGATTTCACCGCGGCGGTCCGGAAAAGCCCGACTGAATAGCCGGGTTAGTGCTTACAAGACACCGGGGGGGACCTTACCTGCCTCCTCGGTGTCTTCTCCGTTCAGGGATCCCCTGTATGCCGGCGCTCTCCTTCCTCGTCATCAGGTCGTCGTGTACGTGCGTTGGCGTGCGTAACGACGTGATGGCGGCGACGGAGAACGAGGATGGCCGGCCGGCAGAAGAGACGTTCCAGAGCGATGGAGCGACATACAGGGCAGCGGTGACGGGTCCGGAGCGGCGGGGACACGTGAGTATTACCTCCTATGCAGTGGTCTTCAAACTGCGGACCTCCAGATGTTGCAAAACTACAACTCCCAGCATGCCCGGACAGCCAACGGCTGTCCGGGCATGCTGGGAGTTGTAGTTTTGCAACATCTGGAGGTCCGCAGGTTGAAGACCACTATTGGGTTCAAAATCTTTATTTTTTTAGATTTTGCCCCTAAAAATTGGGCGCGTCTTATACGCCGGTGCGTCATATAGGGCGAAAAATACGGTAAGTTCAGTGGGAGAGGCTAACCATATTGTTCTATGAAGGAAGTCAGTTTGGCAGGGTATCTGTTAGAAGTGTACCAAGGCTGGTTTGCTGGAAACTATGTCCAAACGATTGTTGGGACCTAGATATGCTGGTGGTTTGTTGAGTATGGAGGTGGGCGTCCTATGGCCTGAGTGTACCTGCTTGGTTGATATGTGTAAACATGAGTCAAGTGATATTTTCAAAGGGGAGTAGAGTGCGTAGAAGTAGATACAAGGTAGACCTGTGATGGGTATTGATCCTCATTCTGTTGGGTTAGGCTGGGTTCACACTACGTTTTCTCCCATACGGGAGCGCATACGGCAGGGGGGAGCTAAAACCTCGCGCTCCCGTATGCCTTCGTATGCGCTCCCGTATGTCATTCATTTCAATGAGCCGGCCGGAGTGAAACGTTCGGTCCGGTCGGCTCATTTTTGCGCCGTATGCGCTTTTCCCCCGGACCTAAAACTGTGGTCAACCACGGTTTGAGGTCCGGTCATAAAAGCGCATACGGCGCAAAAATGAGCCGACCGGACTGAACATTTCACTCCGGCCGGCTCATTGAAATAAATGACATACTGGAGCGCATACGAAGGGTGGGTTCACACTGCGTTTTCTCCCATACAGGAGCGCATACGGCAGGGGGGAGCTTAAAGCTCGCGCTCCTGTATGGGAGAAAACGTAGTGTGAACCCACCCTTAGTCTGAATCTGAGTTCATATTACCATGGTCAGTTTTTTTTTTTTTTTTTTTGTGATGTATTAGTATTTAGTGTTGTTCATAATACACTTTGTTTATGTTATAGCACCACCTAGTGTGTAGTATCCTCCAAGCTTTGCTCCCTGTGTGTAAATAAAAATCACGAAGCTTACCGTAACAATTGTTGCAACAAGCCAAAGAAATGAATTTGCTCACAAACTTACAGATAAATGTATCACTACTTTCTTCATAAATTAGTGTTTTATTCTTTTACTTTAAAGAAAATTTGGAAACAGTTTCCCTACCTATTTTCTAGATGTAGACCTGCTGTTGGCTACTGGATCTTAAAGGGGTTATCACAGTGCTGCAAAGAAAGGAAAAAAAAAAACAAGCTATACTTTCCTCTCACTTGGCCTTTGTTGCCTCTGGTATTGTTGTTACCAGCTCCGCCGTCCTCCATGCTGGGACACAATACATCAGAGTGCCGAAGCAGCTGTACCAGAAGCTATGGGGATTGAGTTAGAAAGTTTTTTTTTTTTTTTTTTACTGGATAGCCCCTTTAACAATTCGGTTAAGAATCAGGTGACCTCATGTGTATTCTGGGACAGCCGCACTTGCATGTAACTTTCATAAAAGAAGACTGTGCTGAGAACTTCATTCTCCTTATCAGATGGATGTGGTTATATTTCAACAGCCGCATTTTATGATCAAGACGGGGATAATGTAATCTGGTGAAGAGGAAGCAACTTCACACTAGGTGGTGCTTCTCCCACGGAAGGGGGGGGGGGGGTTTATCTGATGGCTCTTAATTCTGAACCCTCCCCAGATATGCTGAATGCAATAAACAACCTGTGTAAAGCCATTGATCAGCCGATGATTGATATCTTTGTGATTTATATGGGTTCTCCCTCAAAGCCTCTGGTACAAGCACACAAAAACTGAAGCAATATAATCCTATTCGTAAAGTAATTTTTAAATATCTTTTATCACCCCTTTATTATATCTTTTCAGCTAATTCATGTCTATCATCTGTAGCTCAAATGTGGGCAGACAGCGGGTCTGTGACCCGCTCTCTCCGAACTCTAATCATTAATCCAGTACAGTGCTGTCTACCTCACCCTGAAGAGCATACAAAGTAATGTATCCACCTACATAGTTCATGAGAGCTGTGGTGTACTCAGAGCCTATTTCTTATCTTTTCTGCTTGCCATTACATCTGCTCAGCATCTCCTCTGACAAGCAGAGAAGATCCTGAAGACTTTGTTAGGCTTATTAGGCTCCAATGGACTCCATTGGACCCCCAAGTGACAGTGTCAGTTCTGACACCCTCTGTACTAACGGAGCTCCATAATGCTAATGTGAACCCAGCCTTATATGTAAGATAACCCTTTAAAGTAAATCAGTTGGTACAGGTGTGTAGTGTGCGTGACACTGATTTTAATGATACTTACCTATCCCGATCTGTGGTCCTGTTTGTCTGTTATCTTCCTTATTCCGAAGCCTGTTCACAGCTGGACCCAGTGGAGAAGCAGCAGTGGTGACGTCAGCGTGCTCCTTCCCTTCACCGAGCCTGCTGCCAGAATAAAGAAGATAGACAAGTATCGATATCATCAGTGTCACCCGCACTATATGCCTGTGCCAACAGGTTAGCGATGACAGTTTCGTTATCGAGACAGACTCCATTGACTTACATTGAGAGTGAGTCTCAATCAGGTGACACAGAGTCGATAGAGAATGTGGCGAGCATGGACTTCTCCTTGCTTGTACTCCTGATCGATGGAGGTTATAAATATTTTTTTAAATTTTTGTTGATGCTTTACCTAATTTTCCATATTACTTTCTACAGTGGTCCCTCATCTTACAATGACCTAAGGTTACCATATTTCCAACCTACAATGTTTTTTTCTGGACTAATGCAAATTGAACCAGACTCAACATACAATGCTACAGACAGTCGAGATCTGTGAAATGTGTCAATGGCTGGAAGAACCGACCAATCAGAATGGGAATTTACTGGTAAAACCCCTGTATTACTGAAGTGTATGCACTGACTGGTTATCTGGTAGCGCCTCCCTACAGTACAGGGTGGTACTACATGTTCTGTACTACTCTTTACCTGTGCCAGGGTTAGCTGCTCCTTTGGACACCAGGAGAGGGTGGCTCCATATTTACTTTTTTAGGACATTGCGTGTACTGTACAGGACCCTGAAAAGCTCCTGTCCTCTGCATAGACAGTGATTTACAGCTCACAGCAGATCTTTCTCACTTTTACATGTAAGGACTTGCTTTATCTGTATTAGTGCAACACTCACGTTTCTGAAGACAGGAGGAATGAGGCAACTCATAGTCTGGATAGCAGAAGGTCAGGGCAGGTGGCACAGTAGCGTAGTCAGGATGTAGCAGGAGTTCAGTAGGCAGGTGGCAGAGGAGCAAGGTCAAGTCACAAAAGCAGGAGATCTGGTACACGGCAAGGCAATACAATGGAATGCTTTCTCTAGGGCACAAGGCAACAAAGATCCGGCAGAGAACTGAGGAGGGTGGAGGAATTTATAAACAAGCCACAGGTGGATTACACTAATGAGTGTACTGGCCCTTTAAATCTTAAAGCTCCGGTGCGCGTACCCCCTACGGGACAGGGACACGCGCGCCAGAGCAGAGAGGCAGAGGCAGGAGAAACACCCGGAGAGTGACGGACTGGGGCTCGCATGCGGGCGCGTCCCGCGATGCGAGTCGCAGCCCCGTCGGCAGTAGAAGGTAAGGGGACCATGCGCTCACAGCCATCGTATGTGGCCGGAGCGCATAGCATAACAATTAGTTATCTACTTATTTTTCTTCAGTCCTCACTTTTTCCTATTTTTCGATTACGTTTTGGGCTTGAGAACCAGCTACCAGGTTTCCATAAAGTTCTGGTTTCAACATACAATGGTCATTCTGGAACCAATTAATATTGTACCTTGAGGAACCACTGTATATTCTAAAATCTTGCAATTTTCATTTAAGCAAGTAGGCCTAAAATTAAGCTGAGGCTTCCTGTTCTGTTTGAGATGATAAGGAGGAGGCTGCTAGAAAGTGATCTGTACAGCATTACAGTGAAAGATGACACCAGTAGATAGATAAGACGCCATTCGCATTAGCTGAAGCTCAGAGTCCTCCTCCCTTTGGAATAACCTTGGCAAAGAATGTCACAGAGAATGTCCAGTTGTCTATGTCCATGTGGCTTGCTGTAAAGCATATCTTTAAATGCTGTTAACAACAGTTCAGACAAAATGGCTGCCCCATAATTACCGTATTTTTCGCCGTATAAGACGCACTTTTTCTTCCCCAGGGGGGGGGAAAGCCGGTGCGTCTTATACGGCGAATACACCCCTATCGCGGCGGTCCCTGCGGCCATCAACGGCCGGGACCCGCTGCTAATACAGGACATCACCGATCGCGGTGATGCCCTGTATTAACCCTTCAGACGCGGCAATCAAAGCTGACTGCCGCATCTGAAGGGAAAGTGACACTAACCCGGCTGTTCAGTCGGGCTGTTCGGGACCGCCGCGGTGAAATTGCGGCGGTCCCGAACAGCCCGACTGAATAGCCGGGTTAGTGCTTACAGGACACCGGGAGGGACCTTACCTGCCTCCTCTGTGTCTTCTCCGTTCAGGGATCCCCTGTATGGCCGGCGCTCTCCTTCCTTGTCATCACGTCGTCGCGTACGTGCGTCGGCGTGCGTAACGACGTGATGACGGCGACGGAGAGCGAGGATACCCGGCCGGCAGCAGAGATGTTCCAGAGCGACGGGGACACGGCGACAGCGATGGAGCGACATCTAGGGCAGCGGTGACGGGTCCGGAGCGGCGGGGACACGTGAGTATTACCTCCTATGCAGTGGTCTTCAATCTGCGGACCTCCAGATGTTGCAAAACTACAACTCACAGCATGCCCGGACAGCCAACGGCTGTCCGGGCATGCTGGGAGTTGTAGTTTTGCAACATCTGGAGGTCCGCAGGTTGAAAACTACTATTGGGTTCAAAATCTTAAATTTTTTAGATTTTGCACCTAAAAATAGGTTGCGTCTTATACGCCGATGCGTCCTATAGGGCGAAAAATACGGTATGTATAAAAAATTTCATAGAAAAATTACAATCAGAAAATAGAAACATCAGAAAAAAATTCATATTTCAGTATCTGACTCTAAACAGTAAATAAAATCTAGGTGACACATTCACTTTAAAAGAATTGAACATGTGCAGGAGTGCGGAGGAGGAGAGGTTGGGGAATCAATACAATGTTTTAGAAATCTAGCAGAACTCTGACTGTTCTCGTTGACAGAGCCATATGGGGCTTATTTCTCTCTGAATATCTTGGACATTTTAATGGCATCCTTCATTATACAGTACAATGGAAAACTAAAAAGAAAATATTTTTGGGGGATTTTTTGTAGGCACTTGTTTTCTTCTGAGGTCACCATGCCGTAAAAGTCACGTTAACTTTATTTTGTAGGATATTTTTTTACGCAGAAATATAGAATTCTTACCCACTTCATTCACCCGTACCCCTTTCTTCACTTTCTTGGTTGAACTTGATGGACATGTGTCTTTGTTCAACCTTACTAACTATTGTAGCTCTTTATTGGGATAGATGAGACTTTTTGATCGTGTTTATTCCTTTTTGTTTTTGATGGGAAAAGACCCCCCAAAAAAGGAAATTCTATGATTTTTTATTTATCAATCTACCATTCACCTTGCAGAGTAAATATTTAAGATTTTTGCATTTAAACAAAAAACAAAGGAAGGTGATTACATTTTTTCATGGGACATATATAATATACCGGTGAAACTCAAAAAATTAGAATATTGTACAAAAGTTCATTGTATTTCATTAATGCCACTTAAAAGGAAAGGAAGCATGAAGTGCTCCAAAATCTCCTGGTTGGAAAATACATTGACCCTGGACTTAAAGGAGTACTATGGTGCAGAGTATTCCTGCTCCGTCCTGCCCGGGCTGCAAAATAAATGAAAATGATCCATCACTCACCTCCCTGGGTTCCCGCGGAGCGCCACTACAGCTGATCGGTCCTCCGGTGCATCTCCTTCATACTTCCGGGTGTAACGAAGCGTCACATGGCGCTCAGCCTATCGCCGGCCGAGGCTGAACATCGCGGCGGCCGGCGATAGGCTGAGCGCCATGTGACGCTTCGTTACACCCGGAACTATGAAGAGGATGGACCGGAGGACCGATCAGCTGTAGTGGCGCTCCGCGGGAACCCAGGGAGGTGAGAGATGGTTCATTTTAATTTATTTTGCAGCCCGGGCAGGACGGAGCAGGAATACTCTGCACTAGAGTACTCCTTTAATGAAGCACAGTGACCAACACCAGCAGATGACATGGCTCCCCAAATCATAGTAATTGGGGGGGGGGGGGTGCTTTGGGGTTTTCATGAGCTGCAAGCCATAATCATCACAATTATGACAAATCACGACTTCAACTATCTTGCTTTGCACTTAATGAGTCTCTCTCATATATTAGTTTCACCTTTGCATTACTGAAATAAATGAACTTGCACGATATAAAAATGTTTTGAGTTTCACCTGTATATAATTATATTCGCTTTCTTCCAAATTTTTAGGTCCCCCTAGGGGACTTGTTTAAACAATAGTTTAATTGTATACTATTGCAGTATAGTTCCAGCAAGTAAGTGTAAGTCCAGCTCACTCCCCGGCCTGTAGCGCACGGACTGGCGTGGCGTGGGCAACGCCTATAGTGCAATATGGAAAAGAGGAGAATGTCCAGCGCAAATAGGTCAAGCGAATACTTTATTTATTTATTCAAGCTTCAGCACATGGAGGACATGCAGGGTGACGTGTTTCGGCCCAGACTTGGGGCCTTAGTCATACTAAGTATGACTAAGGCCCCAAGTCTGGGCCGAAACGCGTCACCCTGCATGTCCTCCATGTGCTGAAGCTTGAATAAATAAAGAAAGTATTCGCTTGACCTATTTGCGCTGGACATTCTCCTCTTCTCCATATTGCACTATTGCAGTATACTTGCAATTAAATTATCTCCTATCATACCCTACCTACACCCTCTTGCAGGGTTTAATAAGGAGTTTTATCATGGCAGCAATAGAAGCCTTTGGAAAGCCCCTGGCTGCCTAGACAGCTGATCAGCACCCAACAATTGCTTTGGATAGTGAGCAATCAGAGGTGATACATCTGGCATCGAACTACCTAAATGTAGTGGCATCTAGGTGGTTAAACTATTAAAGGGGTACTCTGCTACTCAGCGTTTGAAACAAACTGTTCCAAAAGCTGGAGCCGGCACCGGGAGCTCGTGACATCATAGCCCCACCCGCTCATGACGTCACGGGGGTCATGAAGGGGCAGGGTTATGACATTACGTGCTCCCGGGGCTGGCTCCAGCATTCGGAACAGTTTGTCCCAAACGCTGAGCAGCGTAGTACCACTTTAAGATCTGAGTGAACTCCAATGCAGGCGTTGCATACAAACTTGGTATTAAGTGAGCTCAGCTCCTGGCCCTTCTCCATGTTTCCGCACCTACTATTTCATGTGCATAAGGTTAAATATCTTCAACATACAGGTTTCAGTTTTTCATTCACAAATTAATGTTTCCGATCATTCTTATTGTATCACTTGTGATTCTTTCATGTATAATGCATGAATAATATTGTGTTCTGTGATTTTCAATATCCATGATAAAATAATACAAGTGTTATCTTGGCTTTTTTTTTATTATCTGCTGTTGCGAACAGGAAAACCCTGCTCGACATGGATGACATTTCTTTGAAAGGTGACTTCATTTGATCAATCGCAGGAAATATGTTAAGTGCAGTGGGATCCCAGTTACAAAACAAATGCAATATAAATGCAAATTCTAGATCTATTGAGTAAAGAAAGTCACACAGGAATTTATTATATTTGACTGGATGACGCTCATTTCAAGACTGAACATGCATCAAAAGCTCTCACATCTGTATAGACTGCAAGATTCTGTGTCGAAGCACAAATTTTTTTTTAACAACAATTTACTTCATTCTAACCGTTCCAATTTTAAGGTATATGATATTTCCTTGTTGGTGCCCTGATAAAATGTGTATGGGGATCTGGAGAGATAGCTGTTTGCCAAATGAATGTTCAGCCAACAGCTTTCTATAATCTTATGGCAAATTAATGGCTCAGTATATTTGTGGCGGTAATCTGTACTTGATATTAATTCAACCCTTGTTACGCCGAGCGCTCCGGGTCCCCGCTCCTCCCCGGAGCGCTCGCTACACTCTCCTCACTGCAGCGCTCCGGTCAGATCCACTGACCCGGGGCGCTGCGATACCGCCTCCAGCCGGGATGCGATTCGCGATGCGGGTAGCGCCCGCTCGCGATGCGCACCCCGGCTCCCGTACCTGACTCGCTCTCCGTCTGTCCTGTCCCGGCGCGCGCGGCCCCGATCCCTAGGGCGCGCGCGCGCCGGGTCTTTGCGATTTAAAGGGCCACTGCGCCGCTGATTGGCGCAGTGGTTCCAATTAGTGTGATCACCTGTGCACTTCCCTATATCACCTCACTTCCCCTGCACTTCCTTGCCGGATCTTGTTGCCATCGTGCCAGTGAAAGCGTTTCCTTGTGTGTTCCTAGCCTGTGTTCCAGACCTCCTGCCGTTGCCCCTGACTACGATCCTTGCTGCCTGCCCCGACCTTCTGCTACGTCCGACCTTGCTTCTGTCTACTCCCTTGTACCGCGCCTATCTTCAGCAGCCAGAGAGGTTGAGCCGTTGCTAGTGGATACGACCTGGTCACTACCGCCGCAGCAAGACCATCCCGCTTTGCGGCGGGCTCTGGTGAAAACCAGTAGTGACTTAGAACCGATCCACTAGCACGGTCCACGCCAATCCCTCTCTGGCACAGAGGATCCACTACCTGCCAGCCGGCATCGTGACAGTAGATCCGGCCATGGATCCCGCTGAAGTTCCTCTGCCAGTTGTCGCTGACCTCACCACGGTGGTCGCCCAGCAGTCACAACAGATAGCGCAACAAGGCCAACAGCTGTCTCAACTGACTGTTATGCTACAGCAGTTACTACCACAGCTTCAGCAATCATCTCCTCCGCCAGCTCCTGCACCTCCTCCGCAGCGAGTGGCCGCTTCTGGACTACGACTATCCTTGCCGGATAAATTTGATGGGGACTCTAAGTTTTGCCGTGGCTTTCTTTCCCAATGTTCACTGCACTTGGAGATGATGTCGGACCAGTTTCCCACTGAAAGGTCTAAGGTGGCTTTCGTAGTCAGCCTTCTGTCTGGAAAAGCCCTGTCTTGGGCCACACCGCTCTGGGACCGCAATGACCCCGTCACTGCCTCTGTACACTCCTTCTTCTCGGAAATTCGAAGTGTCTTTGAGGAACCTGCCCGAGCCTCTTCTGCTGAGACTGCCCTGTTGAACCTGGTCCAGGGTAATTCTTCCGTTGGCGAGTATGCCGTACAATTCCGTACTCTTGCTTCAGAATTATCCTGGAATAATGAGGCCCTCTGCGCGACCTTTAAAAAAGGCCTATCCAGCAACATTAAAGATGTTCTGGCCGCACGAGAAATCCCTGCTAATCTACATGAACTCATTCACCTAGCCACTCGCATTGACATGCGTTTTTCCGAAAGGCGTCAGGAGCTCCGCCAGGATATGGACTCTGTTCGCACGAGGCGTTTCTTCTCCCCGGCTCCTCTCTCCTCTGGTCCCCTGCAATCTGTTCCTGTGCCTCCCGCCGTGGAGGCTATGCAGGTCGACCGGTCTCGCCTGACACCTCAAGAGAGGACACGACGCCGCATGGAGAATCTCTGCCTGTACTGTGCTAGTACCGAACACTTCCTGAAGGATTGTCCTATCCGTCCTCCCCGCCTGGAAAGACGTACGCTGACTCCGCACAAAGGAGAGACAGTCCTTGATGTCTACTCTGCTTCTCCACGTCTTACTGTGCCTGTGCGGATATCTGCCTCTGCCTTCTCCCTCTCTACTATGGCCTTCTTGGACTCCGGATCTGCAGGAAATTTTATTTTGGCCTCTCTCGTCAACAGGTTCAACATCCCGGTGACCAGTCTCGCCAGACCCCTCTACATCAATTGTGTAAACAATGAAAGATTCGACTGTACCATACGTTTCCGCACGGAGCCCCTTCTAATGTGCATCGGATCTCATCACGAGAGGATTGAACTTTTGGTCCTCCCCAATTGCACTTCTGAAATTCTCCTTGGACTTCCCTGGCTTCAACTTCATTCCCCAACCCTGGATTGGTCCACTGGGGAGATCAAGAGTTGGGGGCCCTCTTGTTCCAAGGACTGCCTAAAACCGGTTCCCAGTAACCCTTGCCGTGACTCTGTGGTTCCTCCTGTAACCGGTCTCCCTAAGGCCTATATGGACTTTGCGGATGTTTTTTGCAAAAAACAAGCTGAGACTCTACCTCCTCACAGGCCTTATGATTGTCCTATCGACCTCCTCCCGGGCACTACTCCACCCCGGGGCAGAATTTATCCTCTGTCCGCCCCAGAGACTCTTGCCATGTCTGAATACGTCCAGGAAAACTTAAAAAAGGGCTTTATCCGTAAATCCTCCTCTCCTGCCGGAGCCGGATTTTTCTTTGTGTCCAAAAAAGATGGCTCTCTACGTCCTTGCATTGACTACCGCGGTCTTAATAAAATCACGGTTAAGAACCGCTACCCCCTACCCCTCATCTCTGAACTCTTTGATCGCCTCCAAGGTGCCCACATCTTTACCAAACTGGACTTAAGAGGTGCTTATAATCTCATCCGCATCAGAGAGGGGGATGAATGGAAAACGGCATTTAACACCAGAGATGGACACTTTGAGTATCTGGTCATGCCCTTTGGCCTGTGCAACGCCCCTGCCGTCTTCCAAGACTTTGTTAATGAAATTTTTCGTGATCTCTTATACTCCTGTGTTGTTGTATATCTGGACGATATCCTGATTTTTTCTGCCAATCTAGAAGAACACCGTCAGCATGTCCGTATGGTTCTTCAGAGACTTCGTGACAATCAACTCTATGCCAAAATAGAGAAATGTCTGTTTGAATGCCAATCTCTTCCTTTCCTAGGATACTTGGTCTCTGGCCAGGGACTACAAATGGATCCAGACAAACTCTCTGCCGTCTTAGATTGGCCACGCCCCTCCGGACTCCGTGCTATCCAACGTTTTTTGGGGTTCGCCAATTATTACAGGCAATTTATTCCACATTTTTCTACCGTTGTGGCTCCTATCGTGGCTTTAACCAAAAAAAATGCCGATCCCAAGTCTTGGCCTCCTCAAGCGGAAGACGCCATTAAACGGCTCAAGTCTGCCTTTTCTTCGGCTCCCGTGCTCTCCAGACCTGACCCATCTAAACCCTTCCTATTGGAGGTTGATGCCTCCTCAGTGGGAGCTGGAGCTGTCCTTCTACAAAAAAATTCTTCCGGGCATGCTGTTACTTGTGGTTTTTTTTCTAGGACCTTCTCTCCGGCGGAGAGGAACTACTCCATCGGGGATCGAGAGCTTCTAGCCATTAAATTAGCACTTGAGGAATGGAGGCATCTGCTGGAGGGATCAAGATTTCCAGTTATTATTTACACCGATCACAAGAACCTCTCCTACCTCCAGTCTGCCCAACGGCTGAATCCTCGCCAGGCCAGGTGGTCTCTGTTCTTTGCCCGATTTAATTTTGAAATTCACTTTCGGCCTGCCGATAAGAACATTAGGGCCGATGCTCTCTCTCGTTCCTCGGATGCTTCTGAAGTTGAACTCTCTCCGCAACACATCATTCCTCCTGACTGCCTGATTTCCACTTCTCCAGCCTCCATCAGGCAAACTCCTCCAGGAAAGACCTTTGTTTCTCCACGCCAACGCCTCGGAATCCTCAAATGGGGTCACTCCTCCCATCTCGCAGGTCATGCGGGCATCAAGAAATCTGTGCAACTCATCTCTCGCTTCTATTGGTGGCCGACTCTAGAGACGGATGTTGTGGACTTTGTGCGAGCCTGCACTATCTGTGCCCGGGATAAGACTCCTCGCCAGAAGCCCGCTGGTTTTCTTCATCCTCTGCCTGTCCCCGAACAGCCTTGGTCTCTGATTGGTATGGATTTTATTACTGACTTACCCCCTTCCCGTGGCAACACTGTTATTTGGGTGGTTGTTGATCGATTCTCCAAAATGGCACATTTCATCCCTCTTCCTGGTCTTCCTTCAGCGCCTCAGTTGGCTAAACAATTTTTTGTACACATTTTTCGTCTTCACGGGTTGCCTACGCAGATCGTCTCGGATAGAGGCGTCCAATTCGTGTCTAAATTCTGGAGGGCTCTCTGTAAACAACTCAAGATTAAATTAAATTTTTCTTCTGCATATCATCCTCAATCCAATGGACAAGTAGAAAGAATTAACCAGGTCTTGGGTGATTATTTACGACATTTTGTTTCCTCCCGCCAGGATGACTGGGCAGATCTTCTACCTTGGGCCGAATTCTCGTATAATTTCAGAGTCTCTGAATCTTCCTCCAAATCCCCATTTTTCGTGGTGTACGGCCGTCACCCTCTTCCCCCCCTCCCTACCCCCTTGCCCTCTGGTCTGCCCGCTGTGGATGAAATTTCTCGTGATCTTTCCATCATATGGAGAGAGACCCAAAATTCTCTCTTACAGGCTTCATCACGCATGAAGAAGTTCGCGGATAAGAAAAGAAGAGCTCCTCCCATTTTTTCCCCTGGAGACAAGGTATGGCTCTCCGCTAAATATGTCCGCTTCCGTGTCCCTAGCTACAAGTTGGGACCACGCTATCTTGGTCCTTTCAAAATTTTGTGCCAGATTAATCCTGTCTCTTACAAACTTCTTCTTCCTCCTTCTCTTCGTATTCCTAATGCCTTTCACGTTTCTCTTCTTAAACCACTTATCATCAACCGTTTCTCTCCCAAATCTGTTCCTCCCACTCCTGTTTCCGGCTCCTCGGACATCTTCTCCGTCAAAGAGATTCTGGCATCCAAAAAGGTCAGAGGGAAAACCTTTTTTTTAGTGGACTGGGAGGGTTGTGGTCCAGAAGAGAGATCCTGGGAACCTGAGGACAATATCCTAGACAAAAGTCTGCTCCTCAGGTTCTCAGGCTCTAAGAAGAGGGGGAGACCCAAGGGGGGGGGTACTGTTACGCCGAGCGCTCCGGGTCCCCGCTCCTCCCCGGAGCGCTCGCTACACTCTCCTCACTGCAGCGCTCCGGTCAGATCCACTGACCCGGGGCGCTGCGATACCGCCTCCAGCCGGGATGCGATTCGCGATGCGGGTAGCGCCCGCTCGCGATGCGCACCCCGGCTCCCGTACCTGACTCGCTCTCCGTCTGTCCTGTCCCGGCGCGCGCGGCCCCGCTCCCTAGGGCGCGCGCGCGCTGGGTCTTTGCGATTTAAAGGGCCACTGCGCCGCTGATTGGCGCAGTGGTTCCAATTAGTGTGATCACCTGTGCACTTCCCTATATCACCTCACTTCCCCTGCACTTCCTTGCCGGATCTTGTTGCCATCGTGCCAGTGAAAGCGTTTCCTTGTGTGTTCCTAGCCTGTGTTCCAGACCTCCTGCCGTTGCCCCTGACTACGATCCTTGCTGCCTGCCCCGACCTTCTGCTACGTCCGACCTTGCTTCTGTCTACTCCCTTGTACCGCGCCTATCTTCAGCAGCCAGAGAGGTTGAGCCGTTGCTAGTGGATACGACCTGGTCACTACCGCCGCAGCAAGACCATCCCGCTTTGCGGCGGGCTCTGGTGAAAACCAGTAGTGACTTAGAACCGATCCACTAGCACGGTCCACGCCAATCCCTCTCTGGCACAGAGGATCCACTACCTGCCAGCCGGCATCGTGACAACCCTCACTGTAACATTAGCTCTCCATCTCTTTCTCAACTTGTGAAAGGACTTGTGTTATACACTGCAGCCAATCAGGAGAAGGCAGAACCTCAGGGGAGGAGAGTGCAGCTGCTTGAACCAATGTTGTGTCAGGGGGCGTGTCTCAGACTCCCTGTAGGCACTGTAGCTAAACTGTAGTCACAGATCACAGCACTGCCCTAATGTAGCTGAGGAAGAAAGCAGACAGAAAGCAAGCATTAAGAACTATAAAAAAGAGGTAGGTATCCCCTATGGGTACTAAATTATATAACATTTATGATGTCATGACTGGATATTCAATTTAATATTATAAAATAAATAAAATAAAATAAGTTTGTAGTTATATGTGCTTGTGTAGCTAATCACCAAAATAAAACAACATGGGATGTGGTTGATGTAGACAGGATGGCCCAGGTGGGCTCTGCTTGGCCTTGCCAGCCCAACCGTGCCTCCTGGACATCAATTACTCCCACCAATCTAACCGCCATCGCAATTCAGCCAATATTTAGAATGGTGTCATCAGGGAGGTATAACCATTGGTTAGGTAAAAATACACCACAATGTATATATGGAAAGACATCATGGACATTGGCAATGGATGCTGTGTTCTATAATCTGGAGTTTGGCTGTAAAGAAAAGCAGGACTTCCCCTAATAATCCTTTAGGGGAAAGAAGGTACATGCAATTCGCCTGCAATGTAAAAAAAACAGCTCTGTCCGGTTGTCCGATGGGCGCCAAGTTCTCCCCGTCTTTGGCCAATTTGTACATGGCCCACTGGGAGGAGGTTCATCTGTATACAGCCAATAACATCTACCACCCCCTTGTGGGTTGGTATGGCAGGTATATAGATGACCTCCTCCTGGTATGGCGGGGATCTGATAAAGAAGCTGCCGAATTTGTGAGTTATCTTAACCACAACTCACATAATTTGAAATTCACACACCAACTGAACCACACGGAAACCAACTTTCTTGATGTCACTATAACAGGAGATATGGAGAACAATATAGTGAAGTGAAGCCACATGTAAAGACATTGGAAACTGTCTCAAGAAGAGAGGTTATACACAATCCACTTTAAAGAGAGCTCAATGTATAGCGGACTCCAAAAATAGGGAAATGTGTCTGGAAGAACCTACAACACAATCCCAAGAAACGGAGCCTATGCATGTGGCCACTTTCTCTACACCATACAGTAGCGATTTCCATGAGATATGTACTATATTAAGAAAACATCTACCCATTCTTTTTCAAGATGAAACTACAGCTCATCTGTTAGAGCATGGTACCCGCTTTGTAGCAAAAAAGGGAGTGTCTCTGAGGGACCTCCTCTCCCCCAGTGAATTTACAACAAGAGAATCCACCAGAAACTGGCTAGCAACCACTGGTTGCTACAAATGCAATGCTACAAGATGTGTATGTTGTACTCTCATGGTAAATAGTTCTACTTTTACATCAACTATTACAAGAAAGACATATCCCATCAAAACATTGACCAACTGTAATGCCACATATGTAGTTTATTTAGTCACGTGTACTCTGTGTGTAGGCAGCACAGCCAGAAAGCTAAAAACGCGGATTGGCGAACATTTTCGGTGTACAACCAATACTCTAATGAGAAATCGCACGATATCTGGAATTACTAGACATCTCCGGGAACAACATCAAAATGATCCAGGAGGTTTCAGGGTTGCGGCGATAGAACAGGTGTTTTCATGCCGAAGGGGGGGGTGATCAAACAGCTAAACTTAGGTCCCGTCAAGCATACTGGATCCTTATGTTGGATTCACGCTTCCCCAACGGCATGAATACAAAACATGATCTCATGTATATTTATTGAAATTACCCCCTAGTTGTAAACACCACTGTCCTAATATTTCTTTTGTGATTGAGTTTAACTCTGTAACCCCTCTAATGCTGGTATGTTTCTTAATAGTAGATACTCGTATGCCGCTGTCATAGTAAGGCAGTATTCAGATTTGTAGATATGCGGTTTTTCTGTAACTCTTACGCGGTAGGATGTGATGCTAGAGATACAGTATGCATTGGGATCGTTTATACAATTAACTTTACAGCTCACAGTTCTGGTTTTCGTATGTTACTTGTTCAGATGGTGTGTGTCCAATACTATGTTGTCGGAGGCATAAAATACCTTGTATCATAAATGTTTCAGTCTGCGAGATTTGGAGATTATTTTAGTCTCCATGTCTTTAGCAACATATGCCACTCCGACACATAGTACCGAGTTATATGATATATTTACTTTCATGCCTGTCACTATGGTTCCCATGTGTGGTTGACACAGTCCATCCATAGCAGCAACCCACTGGGTATGCTCCGGACTGTGTATCGCATATGGATTTGTACCACTTATTCCATACTGCACGTTCCATACATATGTTTAATTTTGGAATATACTGCCCGTTATATATAGATTGTTGATATTTTATTACATTCACACTTCTGCACTGGGCAATATAATTTTTCACATGAATAGCCGCCTCTATATATAATTCTGGAACAACGCTATAGTATTTTACACTGAATTATTTGTAACTATGTGTTTTTTTGATTTCTTAATGCTATTCATTCTGTATCTAACCCAGTGTTCACACCATGCGTTTTTTAGTTGCGTTATCTTGCAAAGTATGTATTGCATGCGGTGAACTTTCTCATGCACATATATTATCTTCTAGCAACTCTATTACATTTGAGCAGTGCCACCGACACGTGTTTTAAGTTTCATTTGAATAGCTGCCTCCATATATAATACTGAACAACGTTGTAGTACTTTATATTGAACCATATGTAACCATGTGTCATTTTGATTTTTCAATGCTATTCATTCTGTATCTAACCCAGTGTTCATACGAGGCGTTTCTAGTTGCATTATTTTGCTAAGTTTGTGCTGCATGCGGTAAAACTTTCTCATGCATATATATTATCTCTCAGCAACCCTATTATACCTGAGTAGTGCTACCGATACATGACTTAAGTCCCACTGTGAACACTGACTTATATAAATATAAATTAGTCATTTTCCACGTACCACTCATTACTACATACTTACCTTGCACATGATGACCATTCCAGACCAGTTTTTAGAGGTATCTTACAACCGATCTACGTCATTGTCGTTCCGGGACCTGGTTCATTTGGAGTTACACTATATAAGGGGCACTTGCTCGCAATGCCATGTGCCACGATTAAGAGCCGATACAGGCTCGAAACGCGTCGGTGTCTATCTTTTATCTCTTCATTATGGATATCCCCTGTTTTTAATATGTTGGATTAAAGGTGAAGTTTTAATTTCTTTATCTGGACTTTTGGAGCAGCTGGAGGCCCCCTGCACACGTGCTTCTCTTTTTTTTATTGTTTCCCGGGACACGGTCCGCGTCCTGCCTGCCTTGCTCTCCTGCCATTACGGAGCTCCTGTATCCAAGACTGCACGGTGGTGAGCTGAATTCCCCCTACTTTTTTGTTTCTTTATATCAAATATGCGCAGCTTTATTTCACATCACGCCCAAAGAAACAGGTACAAATCAGAAATGATAAGTTTCAGCCAGGTGCTGGCCTTAGTCATACTAAGACTATGACTAAGGCCAGCACCTGGCCGAAACGCGTCATTTCCGACTTGTACCTGTTGCTTTGGGCGTGATGTGAAATAAAGCTGAGCATATTTGATCTGCATTTGAGCTGGATTCCTTTCTATTTTCTCATTGTGCTTAAGTGCAAGTCCGCACTTTTCCGTGCTCAATATCCAGACCAGGGGTGAGCTGGCTTTGCTTTAAAGTTTCTCCTAGATGCATATGCATCATATGTGCCAATGCATTTTATGGTCTTATCTTCTCCTTGTGATGTTCTTGTGGTTCCCAATAGGTCTGTTCTTTCCATAGTTTTGACTTTATTGAATGCCCTCCTCATATGCTTTTTGGGATAGCCTCTGTTGATAAATCTCTGCATTAAGTACACACTTTCTACCTGGAAGTTCTTTTCTTCTGAGCAGTTCCTTTTTGCCCGTAGGTATTGCCCATAGGGTATACTCCGTTTTAGAGTACCAGGGTGCCAGCTATTCCAATGCAGGAAGCTATTTGTGGCTGTGGGCTTCCTATAGATATCTGTCTGTATCCTCAGGTCATTGTCAATATATATCGTGATGTCTAAAAAATTTATTTTATTGCCTCCTATCTCCATGGTAAATCTCATCCCTATATCATTGAAATTTAATTGCTCAACAAAATCTCAAAAAAGTGTCTCCCTCCCAAAAAAATCAAAATATCATCAATATACCTCCCCCAAAATAAAATGTGGTGAGGTGTTGTAGTGTATCCCCAAAAACAAAAGTGCTCTCCCACCACCCTAAAAATAGATTAGCAAAAGAGGGTGCACACGTGGTCCCCATAGCTGTGCCCTTCCCCTGTTTATAGAAGACACCACCAAAAAGGAAAAATTGTGAGTAAGTACATATTCCAGTAATGTGAGTACAAATTTATTATGCCTCTGGAAGTGAATACTACGAGTGCTAAGAAAAGTGCTTACCGCTGTGATGCCCAATTTGTGATCAATGTTGCTGTACAAACTTTCTACGTCGAGGCTCATTAGTGTAGTATTTGGTGTGACTGTTAGGTCATGTATTTTCATAACCGTGTCCTTTGTGTCCTTGAGATACGAGGGGAGGGATGATACAAAACGGGAGAGAATTTGATCTACATATGTGCTTGCGCCCTGTGTTACATTGTTGTTACCTGACACTATAGGGCATCCTTTAATTGAATTAAGATCTTTGTGAGTTTTCGGGAGGGCGTAAAATGTTGATATGACAGGGTATTGATCATATGATTTATTGCCCTGGAACCTCAGGGATCTTTTTTCTGTTTTCATAGTTAACCGGTAGGCGACACCTGCTTTTCACTGGGAGAGCCGGGGTCCCATCCTGGAGATCGAGGGGGGCCCCAGCAGTCTGACCACCTTTGATCCGCTACTTATCCCCTATCCTGTGGATAGGGGATAAGTTTACTTTCACTGGAGTTCTCCTTTAAAAAACATTACTCATGGTTTTGCATGACCAATTGTACTTTGTAATGACACCTTTCATTTTACCATAACATGCACAGCAAAACAAAAAAAATATTATTGGGTGGGGTTAAAAAGAAAACCACAATTTTGCAAGTTTTGGAGGGTTTTGTTATTATGTAGTGCACTTTATGGTAAAAATGACATCTTTATTCTGTGGGTCAACATGATTAAAACGATACCTAATATAGTTTTTCTATTACTGTACTACCTTTAGAAAAAAGTTAAACTTTTTACCAAAATAAATATGTTTGATGTATGAAGGCTTATATATCTGCTCCCTGATCTGTAGTTTTTATCGGTACCATTTTTGTTTTGATGGGACCTTTTATTATTATTTTTTTCTTAAAGGAGTAGTCCAGTGATGACTCAGTGGTGAACAACTTATCCCCTATCTTAAGGATAGGGGATAAGTTGCAGATCGCGGGGGGTCCGACCGCTGGAGCCCCCTGCGATCTCCTATACGGAGCCCCGACAGCCCGCGGGAAGGGGGCGTGTCGACCTCCGCACGAAGCGGCGGCCGACACGCCCCCTCAATACAACTCTATGGCAGAGCCGAAGCGCTGCCTTCGGCAATCTCCGGCTCTGCCATTGAGATGTATTGAGGGGGCGTGTCGGCCGCCGCTTCATGCAGGGGTCGACACCCGCTATCTGGCTGTACAGAGAGATTGCAGGGGGCCCCAGCGGTCGGACCCCCCCGCGATCTCAAACTTATCCCGTATTCTTAGGATAGGGGATACGTTTTTCACCACTGGACTACCCCTTTAAATATTATATGACCAAAAATCTGCATTTGTTCATCACGTGGGATCATACATTGTATTTTAGTAGTTTGGACAATTTGGCACATGGTGATACCAAGGATGTTTATTTTGTAAAATAGGAAAAGAAGGGTGCTTTAAATTTTTATTAGGGGAGGGACTTATACCTTATTTTAAAAATATATTTAATTATTTGTTTCACACTTTTTAACTTCCCATAGGGAACTATTACATTCAATTATTAGATTGTGATCAGTGCTCTACTGATACAGCCTCCAGCAGGCAGGAGGCTATGTAAGGAGACCTCAGCCGCCATTTTTACTCATCGGACCCCGGCAAGCTTGCAAGGGTCCATTGAGCACAACAATATTACTGGGACCTGTCATTTTTTCTTTTATATACCGTGATTAGCATTAATCACGGCTTCTAAAGGGCAGCAGTCCATTAACGGCAAGGGCGTATAGGTGTCGTTTAGGGGTTCAAAATGGTTTCTGACCTGAATTTTCCATAAAATTTCTAAACTGTAATCAGGACAAAATCCTGTTATTGTCTGCCGACGGTAAGTTATATTTGATAAGCCATGAATCAGACTGTTAAGAAGACTACATTATAGTAATGCTGTTTGCTTGTGGTTATCATGGCTAGACATGGAATGTGCCACCTAGATTTTATTTCCTGATTAGAGGCAGATACTGAAACATGTTCTTTTTCTAATCTGTTTCTATTTTCTGATTGTTATTTGTTTATTTTTAACTTTTTTGGACATTATTATGGGGGTAGCCATCATACCTGAGCTGTTTTAACAGCATTAAGAGTTATGCTTTACAGCATGCCCCTTGGACCATAGACAAAAATAGACAGAACCTGTCCCATTCACATGAATTGTAAATGTTACTGGGCATTCTCTGTAACCTTTTCAGAGTTCTTCCTACAGGGAGGAGGGATGCTGGGGTCTTATCTCTCTACTGGGGTCACCTTTCACCGTACTCCTGTCTGTGACAAGAAGAAAGGCATTACTGGGAAATGATTTACAGTGAAGCAATTTGGGCGTTTGGTATTTTTTTTTTTTTACTGTGCAGAATCATAAATATTATATTTTATTAGTTCGGACATTTTCACACATGACGAAACCAGATATGTTGGGTTTTTTGTTTATTTGTTTTTACTATTTAGTTTTTTTTAGGGAAAATGGGGGGGGGGGGTTATATTTTTTATTTGGGGAGGGGGGCTTTTATATATATTTTTAAACCATTTATTTTTTTTAGATTTATTTTACACTTTTTAAGTCCCCATAGGGGGCTATTAACAGTCACCATCTATGTATTACAGGTCTGATAGCTACACATTAGGAGGTTCCAGAGTGGGACCGCCCTTTTTAGGGCTGCCACCCCGCCTAGGTATCAGGGTTACAGCCTAGGGCAGCACTAGAGCCAGTGTAGATCTCCCTATGGCCCTGCCTACCTCCCCTGTCACTATCATAATTAGGGTTCCCCCTACCCCGCCCTCCACCCCTCTCTTCAGCCCTTGCCCCCTATAATGGGGTAGACTGTAAATACCCTAAGAGTTAATTCTTCCCACTACATCTAAAACAGGAAGCTACATATATCCAAATATATAGTTAACATCTACACACATGCATATGACTGCTTTATTCTCACTGTATTGTAACCCCCTGTCCTTGACTCTGGACTCATGCATCTTATTGGAAATACATTTTTTGTAACCCTGCCCCTTCCCTACCTCCCTCCATCCATCATGAATTTTAACCTGTATCATATCAGGTAAAGGACATCCTTATGCTTGCATCCAATAAGTTTTTACACACAAGCTTTCAGTATATTAATAATGCGTTTAGGATCCTGCTTTAAACTAGAACTGCTCAATAGCATCACTATCTGTCACGGTCAGCTGCTGACATGAGGTGTGCTCGCAGCCGCAGATCCGCAGGCCTGGCTGAATGCACGCCCCAACTAGCGAATCATGGAGGCGTGCACGACTCTGCGCATATATCCGGCAGCTGACAAGAAGTGATGTCCGACGTCGGCACCTCGCTGGAACGAGCGAGTTGAGCTGTGAATCTCCAGCTCCCTACGCTACAGCAGGTTGTGCTTGACCCCTTCTGAACAATAGGAAACCTTGAGTAGGAATAGGGAACTCTCGCAGCTCCCCAACTTTCTCTTGCAGGAAAAAATACTGATTGTGTCCTTCTTTGGTTGTGTTTTATTTTAGATGGGCCAAACTGGTTATCCGGGGCAACTGTTGTTCTTAGGGACCTTTATTAGTAAGCTTTGTGTGTTCAGCAGAGCTGAGGGTGTAGGTCTTTGTGTGAAGGGCTAAGCTGTGTGCGTGTGTGTGTGTGTGTGTGAGAGAGAGAGAGTAGTAGAGATGTGTATGTAGTTGTGTTTTCCTCTGCTCTGTGTATCTCTGAGGTGAACAGAGGAGGAAGTTGTAGGGGGAGACTGCATCTGATTGGCTGCTGCTGTCAACCTGGAAACTAAGAGACAGGAAGTTTACAGCAGTGAGGGCGAGCATCATCACCGTCCCTGATAAGCAGTAGAGAGGGAAGTGCTAATGGGTGTATAGGAAGAGGTATAAGAAGTAGAGAGGGAAGTGCTCATGGGCATATAGGAAGAGGCATTAGCAGTAGAAAGAGGGAAGTGTTCATGGGTTTATAGGGAGGGGTATTATCAGTAGAGGGTAGTGCTCATGTTTGTATAGGGAGAGTTATTTGCAGTAGAGGGAAGTACTTATGCCACTGTACAGAGCACTGGTGAGACCTCATTTGGAGTATTGTGCTTAGTACTGGAGGCCGTATCTCCAGAAGGATATAGATATTTTGGAGTGAGTTACGAAAAGATACTAAACTAGTGCTTGGATTGCAGGATAACACTTACCAGGAAAGGTTAAAGGACCTTAACATGTATAGCTTGGAAGAAATACGAGACAGAGGGGATAAGATAGAACATTTTAAATACATTTAAATACAATATCAACACAGTAAAAGGAGGAGATTAGATTTATATAGGTGAAAAACTACCACAAGAGGTTTTATATTAGAGGGAAAAGGTTTCTGCAGTAATATCAGGAAGTTTAACTTTACTGAGAGAGTAGTGGATGCATGGAATAGCCTTCCTGCAGAAGTGGTCGCTGCAAATACAGTGAAGGAGTTTAAGCATGCATGGGATAGGTATAAGTCTATCCTTCATATAAGATAGGGATAGGCATAAATCTATCCTTCATATAAGATAGGGATAGGCATAAGGCTATTCTTCATATAAGATAGGGATAGGTATAAGGCTATCCTTCATATAAGACAGGGATAGGTATAAGGCTATCCTTCATATAAGATAGGGATAGGCATAAGTCTATCCTTCATATAAGATAGGGATAGGCATAAGTCTATCCTTCATATAAGATAGGGATAGGCATAAGGCTATCCTTCATATAAGATAGGGATAGGTATAAGGCTATCCTTCATATAAGACAGGGCCAAGGACTTTTCATAGTATTCAGAATATGGGGCAGACTAGATGGGCCGAATGGCTCTTGTCTGCCGACACATTCTATGTTTCTATGTAAAGTAAATGTATTATTTTGCTTCTAAGGAATTAGTATAACTCAGCAGCAAAATTTTGGCTAGTAAACCCTAGCCAGCCACATGCAAGTGAGGCCCCAGGAGAAAGGGGACACAGCCATGGTTGGTCCTGTATCTTTTGATGAAACAATTTAGAACTCCCCTAGCCATAGAAATTGCATTGTTAGCAAAGGGTGATGGGAAATTGTCCTAATGATAAGGGTGTGGTGGGGAGAACCATTTTGTGATAAGTGGCAAAACCTGGCACCATAGTAAGGTCCCATTTTTGGGCATTACTGTGGGCTATCCATTTGGTGCTTTATACAATAGATGACAATTTAGATGCATATTCACAATCTTACCTGGTGTGTATTGACAGGCTGTATTCATGATTATGACATACGGAATGACACAATCTTAATGAAAGGATTAAAGTATCAGGAATTAACATCAGTAACAAGTCCTTGATCACTGAAAATCACTTTGAAAATTTATTATGGAAAAGAAGAGACTCCGGATACACAGGAGGTGACTATACAAGCACGCTGGGAAATGAATCTCATGTATTTACAATTATATGCACTAAATGGAAGGATAAAACAATGGCGGGCTTCATGTGTCAAGAAAAGGTATTCACATCAGTAGGCAAATGGTATCAGCCTTCCTATTGTGATGTGCTGACGGACATTACAACCTTGAAGGCTTCTATTAATGTGTCAGTGGGGACCCTGTCTTATTGTTCTACTGCTGCATTTACCCAGGAGCGTTAGACACAGACTTCTCCAGCTCATCTGCTCGCTGCAGGAAAATGGTGGTGATCAGCGCTGTGCAGGACCTGACGAAGTGCGGAGGTATTACGTGAAACACGTCCGAATGAGAGTCTAAAGAAACGGAGCACTAACCAGTTTACTTCATTAACGAACACCTTAATTCTGTATGCAGGGACATCTTTTGGGGAGTGGACTCGTACAGGAGCTACTTCGGGGTGACGGACCGCATCGCGCTACTGCACTTCGTCAGGTCCTGAAGTCTATGGGAGTAAAAAAAAATGACAAAAAGAGGCCATGTTGGTTTTAACATTGTTGTTTTTGCAGGTTTTTATAATTTTTTTTTTTTACTTTATTGATCTAAAAAAGGGATGAAGTTACTTTTTTGAGAAAATTTCATAGGTTACCATAAAAAAAAAAAAAAAAAAACAGGGGCTAAGAGACAGATCGCAGCGGGTCTCACTCCTAACACTGTACTCCGGAGCGGTGATGTGAAGAGAACTTCTCATCACAAATTCATATTTCCTTCTGAGAGTTGTGATTGGCCGGCATAGTCTGGCCAATCACAACTCTCAGCGGGGAATCAAAATATGTCATGTGAAGTTACAGTACGGTACAGTGCAGGAGGGCAGAGCGATGCTGAGGGCCGCCTGCTTCTCCCGATTATAAATTACAATTGCAATGTACTGAAATTGCTGTACAAAGATCTTTGCAGGTAGTAAACTGTGGTGTAATGGTGATGAGAGGCATATCCAGGGAAGAATGAGTGAAAGGTAGAACACTGTTGTTCAACTTATCTATTCTTAGGGCTGAATGCAGACTTTAGACTGTTTCTTCAGATTGTGGCCTATATGTAGGAGGTATGCCTGACCATAGCAGTACCTAGACTCATTAAACCTTAGTCTCCTTGGGATGAGCAGGGCTGCAGGACAAGACAGACGACACTGGCTAAACCCAGGACCAGACTAGTCCTACATTAAATATAGAGAAAATAGAGGCCTTTAGCTTTTTTTTTTTTTTTTAAACCTGGGTATGAGTGAGGCTTTCTATACATGCTGGCGGCTGATGTTATAATGTTATGAGGGGACAGAGTAATATAATTGTGGTGTCCCCTTTGGACTTTAAATGTTGGGAAACAGAAGAGCCTGTTAAATGTTTCAGAACCTGCCAGCTGTTGTCATGGATAAAGGGAAAGGAAAAGAAAAGGACGCAGCAAATATGAAGGCGGTAGCTGGAAGAACAGAGAGAGTGAATGGTGGTTCTCTTCCACATGCTAAAGTGATATAGTGGTACTGGTGCTACTGTGTTATTCCAACAACTTGGTCCAAATGTTGGTCTGTCAGCCAAGCTTCGGAATGGTCGGAGAATTGATTTATGAGTGTTTTTTTAAAGTTTTTTTTCCCCTCCTCATTCTTTCTTCCTTCTCCCTCCTCCCCTCTTCTTCGGGCCAGTGGTTGCCTTCCATCCTGGATTATCCAGGTTATACAACTCTGCTATACTTATTATAATTACCATGAAATAATAAGCGTGTCAACTATAATGTATGGAAATCTGTGGATTTGTGTAATTGTGTACATTAGTGTCACGATGCCGGCTGGCAGGTAGTGGACCCTCTGTGCCAGAGAGGGATTGGCGTGGACCGTGCTAGTGGACCGGTTCTAAGCCACTACTGGTTTTCACCAGAGCCCGCCGCAAAGCGGGATGGTCTTGCTGCGGCGGTAGTGACCAGGTCGTATCCACTAGCAACGGCTCACCTCTCTGGCTGCTGAAGATAGGCGCGGTACAAGGGAGTAGGCAGAAGCAAGGTCGGACGTAGCAGAAGGTCGGGGCAGGCAGCAAGGATCGTAGTCAGGGGCAACGGCAGAAGGTCTGGAAACACAGGCAAGGAACACACAAGGAACGCTTTCACTGGCACTAAGGCAACAAGATCCGGCAAGGGAGTGCAAGGGAAGTGAGGATATATAGGGAAGTGCACAGGTGAAAACCCTAATTGGAACCACTGCGCCAATCAGCGGCGCAGTGGCCCTTTAAATCGCAGAGACCCGGCGCGCGCGCGCCCTAGGGAGCGGGGCCGCGCGCGCCGGGACAGAACAGACGGGGAGCGAGTCAGGTAGGGGAGCCGGGGTGCGCATCGCGAGCGGGCGCTACCCGCATCGCGAATCGCATCCCGGCTGGCAGCAGGATCGCAGCGCCCCGGGTCAGAGGACGTGACCGGAGCGCTGCAGCGGAGGGAGTGAAGCGAGCGCTCCGGGGAGGAGCGGGGACCCGGAGCGCTCGGCGTAACAGTACCCCCCCCCTTGGGTCTCCCCCTCTTCTTGGAGCCTGAGAACCTGAGGAGCAGACTTTTGTCAAGGATGTTGTCCTCAGGTTCCCAGGATCTCTCTTCAGGACCACAACCCTCCCAGTCAACTAAAAAAAAATTTTTCCCTCTGACCTTTTTGGCAGCCAAAATTTCCTTGACCGAGAAGACGTCCGAGGAGCCGGAAACAGGAGTGGGAGGAACAGATTTGGGAGAAAAACGGTTGAGGATGAGTGGTTTGAGAAGAGAGACGTGAAAGGCATTAGGGATACGAAGAGAAGGAGGAAGAAGAAGTTTATAAGAGACAGGATTAATTTGACACAAAATTTTGAAAGGACCAAGATAGCGTGGTCCCAACTTGTAGCTAGGGACACGGAAGCGGACATATTTAGCGGAGAGCCATACCTTGTCTCCAGGGGAAAAAACGGGGGGAGCTCTTCTTTTCTTATCCGCGAACCTCTTCATGCGTGAAGAAGCCTGTAAGAGAGAATTTTGGGTCTCTCTCCATATAATGGAAAGGTCACGAGAAATTTCATCCACAGCGGGCAGACCAGAGGGCAAGGGGGTAGGGAGGGGGGGAAGAGGGTGACGGCCGTACACCACGAAAAATGGGGATTTGGAGGAAGATTCAGAGACCCTGAAGTTATACGAAAATTCGGCCCATGGAAGGAGATCTGCCCAGTCATCCTGGCGGGAGGAAACAAAATGTCGCAAATAATCACCCAGGATCTGGTTAATTCTTTCTACTTGTCCATTGGACTGGGGATGATATGCAGAGGAAAAATTTAATTTAATCTTGAGTTGTTTACAGAGAGCCCTCCAGAATTTAGACACGAATTGGACCCCTCTATCCGAGACAATCTGCGTAGGCAACCCGTGAAGACGAAAAATGTGTACAAAAAATTGTTTAGCCAACTGAGGCGCAGAAGGAAGACCAGGAAGAGGGATGAAATGTGCCATTTTGGAGAATCGATCAACGACCACCCAAATAACGGTGTTGCCACGGGAAGGGGGTAAATCAGTAATAAAATCCATACCAATCAGAGACCAAGGCTGTTCGGGGACAGGCAGAGGATGAAGAAAACCAGCGGGCTTCTGGCGAGGAGTCTTATCCCGGGCACAGATAGTGCAGGCTCGCACAAAGTCCCCAACATCCGTCTCCAGAGTCGGCCACCAATAGAAGCGGGAGATGAGTTGCACAGATTTCTTGATGCCCGCATGACCTGCGAGATGGGAGGAGTGACCCCATTTGAGGATTCCGAGGCGTTGGCGTGGAGAAACAAAGGTCTTTCCTGGAGGAGTCTGCCTGATGGAGGCAGGAGAAGTGGAGATCAGGCAGTCAGGTGGAATGATGTGTTGCGGAGGGAGATCAACTTCTGAGGCATCCGAGGAACGAGAGAGAGCATCGGCCCTAATGTTCTTATCGGCAGGACGAAAGTGAATCTCAAAATTAAATCGGGCAAAGAACAGAGACCACCGGGCCTGGCGAGGATTCAGCCGTTGGGCCGACTGGAGGTAGGAGAGGTTCTTGTGGTCGGTGTAGATAATGACAGGAAATCTTGATCCCTCCAGCAGATGCCTCCATTCCTCAAGTGCTAATTTAATGGCTAGAAGCTCTCGATCCCCGATGGAGTAGTTCCTCTCCGCTGGAGAGAAGGTCCTAGAGAAAAAACCACAAGTGACAGCATGCCCGGAAGGATTTTTTTGTAGAAGAACAGCTCCAGCTCCTACTGAGGAGGCATCAACCTCCAATAGGAAGGGTTTGGAAGGGTCAGGTCTGGAGAGCACGGGAGCCGAAGAAAAGGCAGACTTGAGTCGTTTAAAGGAGTCTTCTGCTTGAGGAGGCCAGGACTTGGGATCAGCATTTTTCTTGGTTAAAGCCACGATAGGAGCCACAATGGTAGAAAAATGTGGAATAAATTGCCTGTAATAATTGGCGAACCCCAAAAAGCGTTGGATAGCACGGAGTCCGGAGGGGCGTGGCCAATTTAAGACGGCAGAGAGTTTGTCTGGATCCATCTGTAGTCCCTGGCCAGAGACCAAATATCCTAGAAAAGGAAGAGATTGGCATTCAAACAGACATTTCTCAATTTTGGCATAGAGTTGGTTGTCACGAAGTCTCTGAAGAACCATACGGACATGCTGGCGGTGTTCTTCTAGATTGGCAGAAAAAATTAGAATATCGTCCAGATATACCACAACACAGGAGTATAACAGATCACGAAAAATTTCATTGACAAAGTCTTGGAAGACGGCAGGGGCATTACACAGTCCAAAGGGCATGACCAGATACTCAAAGTGTCCATCTCTGGTGTTAAATGCCGTTTTCCACTCGTCCCCCTCTCTGATGCGGATGAGGTTATAGGCGCCTCTTAAGTCCAATTTAGTGAAGATGTGGGCACCTTGGAGGCGATCAAAGAGTTCAGAGATGAGGGGTAAGGGGTAGCGGTTCTTAACCGTGATTTTATTAAGACCGCGGTAGTCAATGCAAGGACGTAGGGATCCATCTTTTTTGGACACAAAGAAAAATCCGGCTCCGGCAGGAGAGGAGGATTTACGGATAAAGCCCTTTTTTAGATTCTCCTGGACGTATTCGGACATGGCAAGAGTCTCTGGGGCAGAGAGAGGATAAATTCTGCCCCGGGGTGGAGTAGTACCCGGGAGGAGGTCGATAGGGCAATCATAAGGCCTGTGAGGAGGTAGAGTCTCAGCTTGTTTTTTGCAGAAAACATCCGCGAAGTCCATATAGGCCTTAGGGAGACCGGTTACTGGAGGAACCACAGAGTTACGGCAAGGGTTACTGGGAACCGGTTTTAGACAGTTCTTGGAACAAGAGGACCCCCAACTCTTGATCTCCCCAGTGGACCAATCCAGGGTTGGGGAATGAAGTTGAAGCCAGGGAAGTCCAAGGAGAATCTCCGAGGTACAATTGGGGAGGACCAAAAGTTCAATCCTCTCATGATGAGATCCGATGCTCATAAGAAGGGGCTCCGTGCGGAAACGTATGGTACAGTCCAATCTTTCATTATTTACACAATTGATGTAGAGGGGTCTGGCGAGACCGGTCACTGGGATGTTGAACCTGTTGACGAGAGAGGCCAAAATAAAATTTCCTGCAGATCCAGAGTCCAAGAAAGCCACTGTAGAGAAGGAGAGGGCAGGGGCAGACAACCGCACAGGCACAGTAAGACGTGGAGAAGCAGAGTAGACATCAAGGACTGTCTCACCTTTGTGCGGAGTCAGCGTACGTCTTTCCAGGCGGGGAGGACGGATAGGACAATCCCTCAGGAAGTGTTCGGTACTAGCACAGTACAGGCAGAGGTTCTCCATACGGCGTCGTGTCCTCTCTTGAGGTGTCAGGCGAGACCGGTCGACCTGCATAGCCTCCACGGCGGGGGGCACAGGAACAGATTGCAGGGGACCAGAGGAGAGAGGAGCCGAGGAGACGAAACGCCTCGTGCGAACAGAGTCCATATCTTGGCGGAGTTCCTGACGCCTTTCAGAAAAACGCATGTCAATGCGAGTGGCTAGGTGAATAAGTTCATGTAGATTAGCAGGAATTTCTCGTGCGGCCAGAACATCTTTAATGTTGCTGGATAGGCCTTTTTTGAAGGTCGCGCAGAGGGCCTCATTATTCCAGGACAATTCTGAAGCAAGTGTACGGAATTGTACGGCGTACTCGCCAACGGAAGAATTACCCTGGACCAGGTTCAACAGGGCAGTCTCAGCAGAAGAGGCTCGGGCAGGTTCCTCAAAGACACTTCGGATTTCCGAGAAGAAGGAGTGTACAGAGGCAGTGACGGGGTCATTGCGGTCCCAGAGCGGTGTGGCCCATGACAGGGCTTTTCCGGACAGAAGACTGACTACGAAAGCCACCTTAGACCTTTCAGTGGGAAACAGGTCCGACATCATCTCCAGATGCAGGGAACATTGGGAGAGAAAGCCACGGCAAAACTTAGAGTCCCCATCAAATTTATCTGGCAAGGATAAGCGTATCCCAGGAGCGGCCACTCGCTGCGGAGGAGGTGCAGGAGCTGGCGGAGGAGATGACTGCTGAAGCTGTGGTAGCAACTGTTGTAGCATAACGGTCAGTTGAGACAGCTGTTGGCCTTGTTGCGCTATCTGTTGTGACTGCTGGGCGACCACCGTGGTGAGGTCAGCGACAACTGGCAGAGGAACTTCAGCGGGATCCATGGCCGGATCTACTGTCACGATGCCGGCTGGCAGGTAGTGGACCCTCTGTGCCAGAGAGGGATTGGCGTGGACCGTGCTAGTGGACCGGTTCTAAGCCACTACTGGTTTTCACCAGAGCCCGCCGCAAAGCGGGATGGTCTTGCTGCGGCGGTAGTGACCAGGTCGTATCCACTAGCAACGGCTCACCTCTCTGGCTGCTGAAGATAGGCGCGGTACAAGGGAGTAGGCAGAAGCAAGGTCGGACGTAGCAGAAGGTCGGGGCAGGCAGCAAGGATCGTAGTCAGGGGCAACGGCAGAAGGTCTGGAAACACAGGCAAGGAACACACAAGGAACGCTTTCACTGGCACTAAGGCAACAAGATCCGGCAAGGGAGTGCAAGGGAAGTGAGGATATATAGGGAAGTGCACAGGTGAAAACCCTAATTGGAACCACTGCGCCAATCAGCGGCGCAGTGGCCCTTTAAATCGCAGAGACCCGGCGCGCGCGCGCCCTAGGGAGCGGGGCCGCGCGCGCCGGGACAGAACAGACGGGGAGCGAGTCAGGTAGGGGAGCCGGGGTGCGCATCGCGAGCGGGCGCTACCCGCATCGCGAATCGCATCCCGGCTGGCAGCAGGATCGCAGCGCCCCGGGTCAGAGGACGTGACCGGAGCGCTGCAGCGGAGGGAGTGAAGCGAGCGCTCCGGGGAGGAGCGGGGACCCGGAGCGCTCGGCGTAACAATTAGTAAGAAAAAAAAAAGATATAGAAAAGAACATTGTATAGACACAGTCTATGACATTGTCTTGCTGCGGATATAAGCTTCATAAATGCAGCAGCACTTGTCAGGATAACGGTTTCACATTACATCACATTAGTATAAAAAATTCCTGTAGCAAGTACTTAACCTGCCATTAAGATACTTTAATAGTAAGTATATTAACCTGCAACCACATACTGTAATCGGTTTTGGCCTATTCAATATATTAAGTGAATTGGTCCAAATAGTAGCCGTGGAACCGCGCAGACCGCAAAAATGATTGATAGGTTACTCACACTATGATCAGTTAAATCTCATAGCATCTCAGCACTTCAGAGCATAATCTTGCGTATGTCAAGGGAAGGAATTGCTTAATAAATATCATGGTGTCCTGCGTCATCACCAACATGTTTTGTCCTGAGGTGGACTTGTCAAGGTCCTGTGGTTTAAAGCATACCTGTACTTTCAAAAGAATGTTTAAAAACCTACATGTATTTGTTACTTTGACCCTTCAGAGTGTTGACATGGTAGTTTTCATGCTTACACTGATGTTATTGAGATCCTGAGAGCCCTCTCTATTATGCAAAGATTTTTAGGGGGCAGAACCAGAGCTTGGCTGTTTTCCAGTTGTATTTACATAGACACATTTGTGGTGTCCCGGTACCGTATCATATCCGGTACCTGCGTGTGTGGGTCCCCTTAGCCAGAGTCCCTAGGACGTCGGGGTCCCCATTGTCTAGTTCACCCCTGGTCACCTCTCATCCAGATAGTTATTGCACTAATAGCTTACTTAGGAAGCATGTAAATATGATATCAATGCCTATAAATAGTTAATTACCTGTCTATAGTGTCGCAGGACCTGCGAGTCATGTGGTCAGGTGAACTCTATGGTATTTCTGCTTAAGGACCTTTGGAGGTCCTTGTGACGTAGTCAATCCCGTCACACTGTGTAACAGTGAATGACGGATGTTGGGACCAATCAGATTCCCCCCGCCCCTGCCCATATTAGGGAGCGGCGGCCATTGTTCTCTCTCTTGTTCCCGGGCTGTCAAATGAGCAGGATCTGCGCAGCTGTCTATCGCAGTGAGTTAGGCCTGAGCCTTGCGGCAACGGCTGATATATTTAGGATCGCGAGTGTATCAATCCCTAAGCACTCTGCAGGATCACCGGACCTTATCTATCCCCTAAATCCGGACGGATCTGCAATAATTACCCTAAATTCAGAGACTTTAATTTCATTCAAGGTCCGCAACAATTGTCAGTCATTGAGATATATAGAGACTGTTTGCCTGAGACTGTTATTGTTCATTGGATGTACCGCAATCATCTAAGTAAAGTTCTTCAAGTTAAAGTTCAACTACTTTGTGGATCTTCAGTCATTTTATTACACGCACCTATCGTTACTGGGAAGGGCAGTGATAGGCCGGAGAATTACCTCAGCATACTAGCCGTCAGCCTGGCGTCACGAACTATAGGGTTAATATTAACCCCTCATTTACCGAAACAATACCCCCACTACCAACACCCCGCCAAGGGCTACCACGCATTATTTCCCATACTTGTCTTGCAAATCACAGGCCAGCACCTACTCTTCTTTGCTATGCAATGACATAGTGCAGAAAAAAGTGCTCTGAACTGAAAAGGGTAGCAGTATGCTAGGAGATGATTTACAATACACTACCATATATATGGCAATGGAGGAGTTATTGATGCACTGGCTCTGCAAGGTGCTATTTGAGCAAAAAGGATCACAGCAACAGAATCACAGCAATGAAGGGGTTGCATCACAAAAGCAGCCCTGGTCTAAGTAGTGAACTGCGGCTAATGATGATCACATACTAAAAAGAGGGGGGAAGGGGATTAAAGCAAGAAAGTGGTACATCAAACAATTAGTCCTGGACTAAGCAGTAAACAGCTGCTTCTGCTGCTGAAAATGACAAGCTACACAATGGACAGCTGCCCAGAACGTTATGGTTGGTCAAAGGTAAAGGAGAATGCTGGATTTTTTTTTACACTAGTTACATCATGGACCCTCACATGCCCCTTGAGAAAGCCATTTGCGAAAACGCCTTCGGGGTGAGTTGAGGTATCTTATGTGGGGTGCATGATTTGGCCACTGGCTGTTATTATAACCTTATGATTTCTTTTCAGCCTATATTTCTCCTGCCTTATATTAAAATTTACATGTATTGCACATTTTTCGCCCTGTGTACATTGTGTAGATCACTTACTAGTGATTCTGCACATATAGGCATTTATATCATGTAGGTTCCTTCCAGTCATATAGCATTATACCATTCATGTGATACGCTCAACTCTTTTTCTTCTGTATATGTAGCCTGATTTTACCTTACCTATGTTATGTATGTTTTTAACCAGTGAACTGTAAAGATCTCCCCGAACAACGGTCAGTGGACCGTGAATTGTATATAGTGTTATATATAGAGTAAATTGTACAGAAAGCCAGACTAGGAGGGACGTGCATGAGAGCAAGTGGTTTGTTAGACAACAAAAGAAGATAAGCATAGAGAAAAACTATTACAAAAAATATAAAAATAATACAAAAAGATAATCCTAGTAGATAAATCACACAGGAAATCTTTTATTTGACTGCAACTCTAAACTCATATGCTGTTAGAGTAAAGTGAAAGCTTATTAAAAGTAAAATTCAATATTACTCCTTAGGAGATAAAGCAAGTGAATTATTAAGTAATAGATTAAATAAACAATTGGTGGCAATCAAAACAGCAAACACGCAGAAGTTTCAATCCAAGAGACATTGCTTATAGATTTGCAGATTATTATAACAATTTATATAATTTAAGAGAGTACGAAAAAATAACCAGCTTGGACGTCAAAACGGAAATTATAACCCTACAGAACGGTGAAGCACAGAATTTATATGGGAAAACTATAATATTTTCTAAAAATTTTATCCTATATTTTATTAGGGTGTTGAACCATGCAATGACACAAAAATTTCCAAAATAGTAGTCCATATAGGAGGTTAAAATCTGCGATTTCCAGAAAGTTACTGACCTACAGTACAGACCAAAAGTTTGGACACCTTCTCATTCAGAGCTTTCTTTATTTTCATGACTATGAAAATTGTAGATTCACACTGAAGGCATCAAAACTATGAATTAACACACGTGGAATTATATACATAACAAAAAAGTGTGAAAATATGTCATATTATAGGTTCTAGACACCTTTTGCTTTGATTACTGCTTTGCACACTCTTGGCATTCTCTTGATGAGCTTCAAGAGGTAGTCACCTGAAATGGTCTTCCAACAGTCTTGAAGGAGTTCCCAGAGATGCTTAGCACTTGTTGGCCCTTTTGCCTTCACTCTGCGGTCCATCTCACCCCAAACCATCTCGATTGAGTTCAGGTCTGATGACTGTGGAGGCCAGGTCATCTGGGGCAGCACCCCATCACTCTCCTTCTTGGACAAATAGCCCTTACACAGCCTGGAGATGTGTTTGGGGTCATTGTCCTGTTGAAAAATAAATGATGGTCCAACTAAACGCAAACCGGATGGAATAGCATGCCGCTGCAAGATGCTGTGGTAGCCATGCTGGTTCAGTATGCCTTCAATTTTGTATAAATCCCCAACAGTGTCACCAGCAAAGCACCCCCACACCATCACACCTCCTCCTCCACACCATCACACCTGTGAAGTGAAAACCATTTCAGGTGACTACCTCTTGAATCTCATCAAGAGAATGCCAAGAATGTGCAAAGCAGTAATCAAAGCAAAGGTGGCTACTTTGAAGAACCTAGAATATGACATATTTTCAGTTGTTTCACTTTTTTGTTATGTATATAATTCCACATGTGTTAATTCATAGTTTTAATGCCTTCAATGTGAATCTAAAATTTTCATAGTCATGAAAATAAAGAAAACTCTGAATGAGAAGGTGTGTCCAAACTTTTGGTCTGTACTGTATGTACAGTGGTCCCCCCCGACATACGATGGCCCTGGCATACGATCGTTTCAACATGTTGATCAACAATGCTTCTTCTTTAAGCATGCTTCTGTGTGTCGGGGCCATCGCAAAAATGGCTATCCGGCAGCACTGACTCCTTCAGCTGCCGCGTGATAGCCGTTTAATGTGCCCCATGTGCTCCGCTCAATGATACTCACTTGTCCCTGCCACTCGGCCTGTTAGTTTGCCGCTCCTCTGCTGCCGTATCACTATATTGCCGCTGCCCTGCGCCATCGCTCTCCGTCGCCGTCATCAAGTTGAGCGATGGCGCAGGGCAGCAGCAACGTAGTGATACGGCAGCAGAGGAGCAGCGAACAGACGGGCTGGAGCAGCAGGGACATGTCATCATTGAGCATCCATGTACGACAAACCCTCAACATACGATGACTTCAACAAACGATGGTCCACCTGGAACCAATTACTATCGTATGTTGAGGGACCACTGTAATTGTTAAAATAGTTAAAGGGGTACTCCGGCCCTAATACATCTTATCCCCTATCCAAAGGATAGGGGATAAGATATCTGATTGCGGGGGTACTGTCGCTGGGGACCCCCGCAATCTGTCGTTCAGCTTCCACCTTTGTGAGCTCTCCGCAGTGCTGGAGGCTTAGAGTGTGAAGCGTGACGACCACGGGGCCGGAGTATGGCTTCACACTCGGAGCCTCCAGCGCAGGTGGGTGCGCAATGACAGATTGCGGGAAGTCCCCAGCGGCGGGACCCCCACGATGAGACATCTTATCCCCTATTCTTTGGATAGGGGATAAGATGTATTAGGGCCGAAGTACCCCCTTTAACAATTACCAACCTAAACCTTAAAGTTCAGTTGTTAAAATCATTAGAGGGTTTTATAATCTGTAATGTGTTTAAATTGTTACTTTTTACTTTAATAAAAAGTACCTGTCATATCCCACAAGAAAAAAATGTTATACCTAATCCTGATCATGTACAAATTGTCTTAATGTTTTTAGGACCTAAATTTATCTCACAAATATCTATCTGTTGCTCTCATGGTTTGTCATTCTGTGCTTTGGAGGGGGCGTGTCCTCACTCTGCATGACTCATCTTTCTCCCTGAGTCTGCTGTGCTGGGTCTACTCATCCAGTCACTGCAGGCTGCTCTGTAACCAATTTCTTTCTGATTTCATGCTGCAGTCCGATAGACAGGACTGGAGTAAGCACAGTCCTGCCCTCACTTACTGTACTTTGTCCATGCCTTTGCTACAGCTTGGACAAAGATGATGCTTTAGTCAGACAGGATTATGTTCCAGATGGTATGGGGACCCCTAGTGGTCTTTTTTTTATAAGCCATAATTCCTATAAAAAGGAGACACATTTTTTATGATGTATATGAAAATGTTTTGCCAATATGTACAACATTTAAAAAGCTTTTTATTCTGACAGTGCCCATTTACTTTTCTTGACTTAACAATGCCCCACGGGTCACTATTTTTACAATCGATTGCCAGTGGTGACATCCACCAGCAGCTCTCCGTTTTGATGGCCATGAAACGCAGTTCTGTTACCAATCATTGGCCATTCTGTCCCTTCCCCATTATTCTTAGTATGAGTTCTGTGCATGCATTTTCTGTTATCCATGATTTCCTTGCCTTACTCATTGCTCCAGCAGTCCACTCACAGTACATGCACTATGAGAATGAACTGATGTCACCTTCACTTTGGAGCAGCACTAACAAACTTTCAGGGAATAGCAGGGCACATCTGCCTGCCAGTTTCAGAGGGAAATCCCGGAAGTGGGCAAAGCTCATGGGTACACTGATACATTGAAATATAAAATTATATAAAGAAATATAAATATACAAGCTGTAATGATCGCACTTGACCAGTCTGTGCATGCTTCTCTCTGGTTAGTGAAGAGAAACAGGCACTGGACCAATCAGCTGCTGAGGCAGGGTATTTAGTTTCCTCCTCAGAATTCTGTCTGGGCGCTTAATTTGCAGTTCTGACATGTTTGTCTGGATTTTAGCCTTACTGTAGTTTTGTCTGCACTCATTGCTTTTTTGGTGTTGTGTATTTTTACCCTGGCTTATATCCTGACCTTTCCTTTACCCTGGCTTGTTTCCTGCCCTACCTCTGTATTTCTTGAATTTTGTAGTTTACCTTGCTATATGGCTGACACATTGCTTTTCTGACTTTGCCCCTTGCCTGTGTGTTGTGTTTGCTTCTGCTTTATCTTGTTTATACCTGAATTTCCATTTTTGCTTTGCTTTTGTACTTTACTTCGGTATTGGTCTGACACTTTCCTGTTACGCTGAGCGCTCCGGGTCCCTGCTCCTCCCCGAAGCGCTCGCGGCGTTTCTCTCCCTGCAGCGCCCCGGTCAGACCCGTTGACCGGGAGCGCTGCACTGACATTGCCGGCGGGGATGCGATTCGCATAGCGGGTCGCGCCCACTCGCGAATCGCATCCCAAGTCACTTACCTGTCCCGGTCCCCGGCTGTCATGCTCTGGCGCGCGCGGCTCCGCTCTCTAGGGCGCGCGCGCGCCAGCTCTCTGAGATTTAAAGGGCCAGTGCACCAATGATGGTGCCTGGCCCAATCTTCCTGATTAGTTTCCACCTGTGCACTCCCTACTTATACCTCACTTCCCCTGCACTCCCTTGCCGGATCTTGTTGCCTTGTGCCTTGAGAAAGCTACTCTGTGTTACCTCTACTGTGTTCTTGACCATCTGCTATCACCATTGACGACGAACCTAGCCGCCTGCCCCGACCTTCTGCTACGTCTGACCTTGCTCTTGTCTACTCCCTTGTACCGCGCCTATCTTCAGCAGTCAGAGAGGTTGAGCCGTTGCCAGTGGATACGACCTGGTTGCTACCGCCGCTGCAAGACCATCCCGCTTTGCGGCGGGCTCTGGTGAATACCAGTAGCAACTTAGACCCGATCCACTGACACGGTCCACGCCAATCCCTCTTAATTATGTGATTAATGTTTGTGGGGGAAACCCTGTTTGCCAATATAATAACGGATTAAAACCCTATAACAAATTATATGATATTACTTTTAAATGTAGATCAGTCCAGTTTCACCATGGGCAGACAAGCCAAAAACTTCAGAGATCTAACTAAAAGGATATTTTTATTTAATTATGCATAAAAAGACCTCGGGCTCCAGGGCTCTCTTCTTTTTGGGTGCGGAAAAGCCTTTTGATGAAGTCAGTGTTCAATAAATTTGGCCTGCGGTGGCATTCTTTCTTACTTCTGATACTTGGGCTGCTCACTATTATTGTACCAGTGTTTTATTAAACCCACCCTGAATCTTGTAGGTGAAGGTAGCTACTATGCGAGATGTTTCCTGTAAACTTCCCTGTATTTCTTTTTGTACTTCTTGTATATATTTTTGTAAAAATATATACAAGAAGTACAAAAAGAAATACAGGGAAGTTTACAGGAAACATCTCGCATAGTAGCTACTGTTACGCCGAGCGCTCCGGGTCCCCGCTCCTCCCCGGGGCGCTCGCAGCGTTCTCTCATTCGCAGCGCCCCGGTCAGACCTGCTGACCGGGTGCGCTGCGATATTACTCCCAGCCGGGATGCGATTCGCGATGCGGGACGCGCCCGCTCGCGATGCGCATCTCGGCTCCCGTACCTGACCCGTTCCCCGTCTGTGTTGTCCCGGCGCGCGCGGCCCCGCTCCTTAGGGCGCGCGCGCGCAGGGTCTCTGCCATTTAAAGGGCCGCTGCGCCACTGATTGGCGCAGCAGGCCTAATCAGTATTCTCACCTGTGCACTCCCTACTTATACCTCACTTCCCCTGCACTCCCTCGCCGGATCTTGTTGCCATTGTGCCAGTGAAAGCGTTCCCTTGTGTGTTCCTAGCCTGTGTTCCAGACCTCCTGCCGTTGCCCCTGACTATGATCCTTGCTGCCTGCCCTGACCTTCTGCTACGTCCGACCTTGCTCTTGTCTTCTCCCTTGTACCGCGCCTATCTTCAGCAGTCAGAGAGGTTGAGCCGTTGCTGGTGGATACGACCTGGTTGCTACCGCCGCTGCAAGACCATCCCGCTTTGCGGCGGGCTCTGGTGAATACCAGTAGCAACTTAGAACCGGTCCACCAGCACGGTCCACGCCAATCCCTCTCTGGCACAGAGGATCCACCTCCAGCCAGCCGAGTCGTGACAGTAGATCCGGCCATGGATCCCGCTGAAGTCCCACTGCCAGTTGTCGCCGACCTCACCACGGTGGTCGCCCAGCAGTCGCAACAGATAGCGCAACAAGGTCACCAGCTGTCTCAACTGACCGTGATGCTACAGCAGCTATTACCACAGCTCCAGCAACAATCTCCTCCGCCAGCTCCTGCACCTCCTCCGCAGCGAGTGGCCGCTTCCGGCTTACGATTATCCTTGCCGGATAAATTTGATGGGGACTCTAAGTTTTGCCGTGGCTTCCTTTCGCAATGTTCCCTGCACTTGGAGATGATGTCGGACCAGTTTCCAACTGAAAGGTCTAAGGTGGCTTTCGTAGTCAGCCTTCTGTCTGGGAAAGCTCTGTCATGGGCCACACCGCTCTGGGACCGCAATGACCCCGTCACTGCCTCTGTACACTCCTTCTTCACGGAGATCCGAAGTGTCTTTGAGGAACCTGCCCGAGCCTCTTCTGCTGAGACTGCCCTGCTGAACCTGGTCCAGGGTAATTCTTCTGTTGGCGAGTACGCCATCCAATTCCGTACTCTTGCCTCCGAATTATCCTGGAATAATGAGGCCCTCTGCGCGACCTTTAAAAAAGGCCTATCCAGCAACATTAAAGATGTGCTGGCCGCACGAGAAATTCCTGCTAACCTGCATGAACTTATTCATCTTGCCACCCGCATTGACATGCGTTTTTCCGAAAGGCGTCAGGAGCTCCGCCAGGATATGGACTTTGTTCGCACGAGGCGGTTTCTCTCCCCGGCTCCTCTCTCCTCTGGTCCTCTGCAATCCGTTCCTGTGCCTCCCGCCGTGGAGGCTATGCAAGTTGACCGGTCTCACTTGACACCTCAAGAGAGGACACGACGCCGCATGGAGAACCTATGCCTGTACTGTGCCGGTACCGAACACTTCTTGAAAGATTGTCCTATCCGTCCTCCCCGCCTGGAAAGACGTATGCTGACTCCGCACTAAGATGAGACAGTTCTTGATGTCTACTCTGCTTCTCCACGCCTTACTGTGCCTGTGCGGATATCTTCCTCTACCTTCTCCTTCTCTGCTACGGCCTTCTTGGATTCCGGATCTGCAGGAAATTTTATTTTGGCCTCTCTCATCAACAGGTTCAACATCCCGGTGACCAGTCTCGCCAGACCCCTCTACATCAATTCTGTTAACAATGAAAGATTGGACTGTACCGTGCGTTACCGCACGGAACCTATCCTAATGTGCATTGGACCTCATCACGAAAAAATTGAATTTTTGGTCCTCTCCAACTGCACTTCTGAAATTCTTCTTGGATTACCGTGGCTTCAACGCCATTCCCCAACCCTTGATTGGTCCACAGGAGAAATCAAGAACTGGGGTACTTCTTGTCACAAGGACTGTCTTAAATCGGTGCCCAGTACTCCTTGCCGTGACCCTGTGGTTCCCCCTGTATCCGGTCTTCCTAAGGCTTATATGGACTATTCTGACGTTTTTTGCAAAAAGCAAGATGAGACTTTGCCTCCTCACAGGCCTTATGACTGTCCTATTGACCTCCTCCCGGGTACTACCCCACCCCGGGGCAGAATCTATCCTCTGTCTGCTCCAGAGACTCTTGCCATGTCGGAGTACATCCAGGAGAATTTAAAAAAGGGGTTTATCCGCAAGTCCTCCTCTCCTGCCGGAGCTGGATTTTTTTTTGTGTCCAAAAAAGATGGCTCCCTACGTCCTTGTATTGATTACCGCGGACTTAATAAAATCACGGTAAAAAACCGCTACCCCTTACCTCTTATCTCGGAACTCTTTGATCGCTTACAAGGTGCCCACATCTTTACCAAACTGGATTTAAGAGGTGCTTATAATCTCATCCGCATCAGGGAGGGGGACGAATGGAAGACCGCATTTAACACGAGAGATGGACACTTTGAGTATCTGGTCATGCCCTTTGGCCTATGCAACACCCCTGCCGTCTTCCAAGACTTTGTTAATGAAATTTTTCGTGATCTCCTATATTCCTGTGTTGTGGTTTATCTGGACGATATCCTGATTTTTTCTGCCAACTTAGAAGAACACCGCCAGCATGTCCGCATGGTTCTTCAGAGACTTCGTGACAATCAACTTTATGCCAAAATGGAGAAATGTCTCTTTGAATGTCAATCTCTTCCTTTCCTAGGATACTTGGTCTCTGGCCAGGGACTACAAATGGACCCAGATAAACTCTCTGCCGTCTTAGATTGGCCACGCCCCTCCGGACTCCGTGCTATCCAACGTTTTTTGGGGTTCGCCAATTATTACAGACAGTTTATTCCACACTTTTCCACTATTGTGGCTCCTATCGTGGCTTTAACCAAGAAAAATGCCAATCCCAAGTCCTGGTCCCCCCAAGCGGAGGACGCATTTAAACATCTCAAGTCTGCCTTTTCTTCCGCTCCTGTGCTCTCCAGACCTGACCCATCTAAACCCTTTCTATTGGAGGTAGATGCCTCCTCAGTGGGAGCTGGAGCTGTCCTTCTACAAAAAAATTCTTCCGGGCATGCTGTGACTTGTGTTTTTTTTTCTAGGACCTTCTCCCCGGCGGAGAGAAACTATTCCATCGGGGATCGAGAACTACTGGCCATTAAATTGTCGCTTGAGGAATGGAGGCACCTGCTGGAGGGATCAAAATTTCCAGTTATCATATACACTGATCACAAGAATCTCTCCTACCTCCAGTCTGCCCAACGACTGAACCCTCGCCAGGCTAGGTGGTCGTTGTTCTTTGCCCGTTTTAACTTTGAAATCCATTTTCGCCCTGCTGACAAGAACATTAGGGCCGATGCCCTCTCTCGTTCTTCTGATGCCTCTGAAGTAGAGGTCTCTCCGCAACACATCATTCCTCCGGACTGTCTGATCTCCACTTCTCCAGCTTCCATCAGGCAAACTCCTCCAGGGAAGACCTTCGTTTCTCCACGCCAGCGTCTCGGGATTCTCAAATGGGGACACTCCTCCCACCTCGCAGGCCATGTGGGCATCAAAAAATCCTTGCAACTCATCTCTCGATTTTATTGGTGGCCGACTCTGGAGACTGATGTTATTGATTTCGTGCGGGCCTGTACTGTCTGTGCCCGGGATAAGACTCCTCGCCAGAAGCCTGCTGGTCTCCTTCATCCTCTGCCTGTTCCTGAACAGCCTTGGTCACAGATTGGTATGGACTTTATTACGGACCTGCCCTCATCCCGTGGCAACACAGTTGTTTGGGTGGTCGTTGATCGATTTTCCAAGATGGCACATTTTATTCCTCTTCCTGGTCTTCCTTCAGTGCCTCAGTTGGCAAAGCAATTTTTTGTACACATTTTTCGCCTTCACGGTTTGCCCACGCATATCGTCTCAGATAGAGGCGTCCAATTTGTGTCTAAATTCTGGAGGGCCCTCTGTAAACAGCTCAAGATCAAATTAAACTTCTCTTCTTCTTATCATCCCCAATCCAATGGGCAAGTAGAAAGAGTTAATCAGGTCCTGGGTGACTATTTACGGCATTTTGTTTCCTCCCGCCAGGATGACTGGGCAGATCTTCTACCATGGGCCGAATTCTCATACAACTTCAGAGTCTCCGAATCTTCTGCCAAGTCCCCATTTTTCGTGGTGTACGGCCGTCACCCTCTTCCCCCCCTCCCTACTCCCTTGCCCTCTGGTTTGCCCGCTGTGGATGAAGTGACTCGTGATCTTTCCACCATATGGAAAGAGACCCAAAATTCTCTTTTACAGGCTTCATCCCGGATGAAAAGATTTGCTGATACAAACTGGGACCACGCTATCTTGGTCCTTTCAAAATCAAGTGCCAGATCAACCCTGTCTCTTACAAACTCCTTCTTCCTCCTTCTCTCCGTATTCCCAATGCCTTCCATGTCTCTCTCCTTAAACCACTCATCCTTAACCGCTTCTCTCCCAAAGTTTTTTCTCCCACTCCAGTTTCCGGATCTTCTGACGTCTTTTCTGTGAAGGAGATTCTAGCATCCAAAACGGTCAGAGGTAAAAGATTCTTCTTGGTCGACTGGGAGAATTGCGGCCCTGAGGAGAGATCCTGGGAACCTGAGGACAACATCCTGGACAAAAGTCTTATCCTCAGGTTCTCAGGCTCCAAAAAGAGGGGGAGACCCAAGGGGGGGGGGTACTGTTACGCCGAGCGCTCCGGGTCCCCGCTCCTCCCCGGAGCGCTCGCAGCGTTCTCTCATTCGCAGCGCCCCGGTCAGACCTGCTGACCGGATGCGCTGCGATATTACTCCCAGCCGGGATGCGATTCGCGATGTGGGACGCGCCCGCTCGCGATGCGCATCTCGGCTCCCGTACCTGACCCGTTCCCCGTCTGTGTTGTCCCGGCGCGCGCGGCCCCGCTCCTTAGGGCGCGCGCGCGCCGGGTCTCTGCCATTTAAAGGGCCGCTGCGCCACTGATTGGCGCAGCAGGCCTAATCAGTATTCTCACCTGTGCACTCCCTACTTATACCTCACTTCCCCTGCACTCCCTCGCCGGATCTTGTTGCCATTGTGCCAGTGAAAGCGTTCCCTTGTGTGTTCCTAGCCTGTGTTCCAGACCTCCTGCCGTTGCCCCTGACTACGATCCTTTGCTGCCTGCCCTGACCTTCTGCTACGTCCGACCTTGCTCTTGTCTTCTCCCTTGTACCGCGCCTATCTTCAGCAGTCAGAGAGGTTGAGCCGTTGCTGGTGGATACGACCTGGTTGCTACCGCCGCTGCAAGACCATCCCGCTTTGCGGCGGGCTCTGGTGAATACCAGTAGCAACTTAGAACCGGTCCACCAGCACGGTCCACGCCAATCCCTCTCTGGCACAGAGGATCCACCTCCAGCCAGCCGAGTCGTGACAGCTACCTTCACCTACAAGATTCAGGGTGGGTTTAATAAAACACTGGTACAATAATAGTAAGCAGCCCAAGTAGCAGAAATAAGAAGGAATGCCGCAGCACTTACCATGCAAGTTTTCTTTTTAATGAAAGCTGATACATAAAAGAAAAATGATGGGCAAAAATCATTTTGTTCAACATTTTATCATGGCCAACAAACCTCATGTAATCCCGCCCCCCGTAGTGAGTGCACGGCCTGTATAACAGTGTTTAATGTTGTGTCCCCTCAAAGTTACTCAACACACAGCCATTAATGTCTAAACCTTGGCAACAAAAGTGAGTACACCCCTAAGTGGAATTGTCCAAATTGCGCCCAATTACCTATTCATCTCATCAGTACATGACTCTAGGTGATATGTTATTGACCCTTAACACATAAGTGGAGTGAGAAGTGTCCCTCCTTCTCTACGACAACAACTAGGCTAGGCCCTATTCTGGGGTTTGGGCTTTCTCCAACTCTCAGAGAGAGATAGCACCTTCTGTGCTGCACACATCCCGGTTAGTATTGGTTCACACTACGTTTTTCTCTCTGTTTCACTTTTTCCGTTACACGTCATTTTGGTGTATTCAAAAACATAATCAACTACGATATTGTGTACTCCCCCCCCCCCCCCCAAAAAAAAAAAATAGGTATGATCCATTCTTTTTATAATGTAAGTCAAACAGAAACAGATTATGCTACATGGCTTAGGGCAGCATCCATTTATAGTATTCGTTTTCTTATAAAACATTTACATTAAACAATAAGTAATAATGCAGTGTGAACGCACCTTTACCTGAAATATAGCACAAATCTATCACTCCAGCAGCTGCGCTGCCTATACACTTATCCTTGCATGTGCATTTGGCATTCTGCTGATTTACTAAGCTGTGCAGTATATTAAAGAATACTATTAAGCAACACTAGAACACAAAGCTAAATATTAGCTGAATACTAGTGAAGATAATCATGATGACTGAAAAACAAACATACAAGGATGAGAAATAAAATAAGTGTACTGCCGCCTCCAGCAAGAACATTTTATAACTGAGAAGGAACATGATGTAGTCTTTTACTGTGGTGCTGAATGGCTTGTGGGATGCCCTGTATGACCTTTTGAGTAAATGTAAAAAAGTACCTTCTGTTTTGGAAGATATTACAGTACATAAAGTCCCCATTCTGTGTAAAGGCAAGAACAGGGAAAGCAAAAATCATTAGATTTTGTCCGTTTGCTCACTGACAAAGTACTGATCTGCCTATTACTTTACTTGTCGGTTTATTTGAACTTTGAGAGACAGAATTACAACAGAAAAATTCTGAAAAAAACATTTTAAATAAGTTATGAATTGATTTGCATTTTTCTCAGTATTTGATCCCCTATCAACCAGCAAGATTTATGTCTCCCAGGTGTTTTATACAGGAAACAAGCTGAGATTAGGAGCACTCTCTTGAGCAGCTAATTACCAAATGCGTTTTTGTAGTGAACAACCGCAATTGTAGCAAAAATGGCAATGTTATTAACATAATTTGCATAAACACAGTAAAACGTTTTTAGTGAAAACCATGCGGTAATTTGCTATAGTACCGCTAAACAGCTGCAATGTGTGAACACAGCCTAAAGGGAATGCTTCTAAATTAAGCTCATTACCTGTATAAAAGACACCTGTCCATAGAAGCAATCAATTGATCATTTAGATATTCATGGACAAACCTCAGATGGGCCTGTATGTGAGATTTCATGAGCAGGGGGACCTTGTGGACGCTGCAGGATTTCAATCCTTCATGGTTCAGTGTGTTACCAGTTGTTGTTTTTTTTACAGTCCCAGCTGCCTTGAGATCATTGACAAGATCCTCCCTTGTAGTTCTGGGCTGATTCCTCACCGTTCTCATGATCATTGAAACTCCACGAGGTGAGAACTTACATGAAGCCCCCGACCAAGGGAGATTGACAGATATTTTGTGTTTCTTCCATTTGTGAATTATTTCAACTGTTTTAAACTTCTCACCAGGCTGCTTAGCGATGGTCTTGTAGCCCATTCCAGCCTTGTGTAGGGCAACCATATTGTCCCTGACATCCTTGGACAGCTCTTTGGTCTTATCCATGATTGACTGATTCTGTGGACAGGAGAGTGCTCCTAATCTCAGCTCATTTCCTGTATAAAAGACACCTGGGAGCCAGAAATCTTTCTGATTGATAGGGGATTAAATACTTATTTCAGTAGGGGTAGTGGGCAATAGGTCCCCTAGCAGCCAGTCAGGGGTGGCAAGGAAGCACTGGAAGGCAAGACCTAATGTAGTAAGATAGCTGAAATTTGGGTATTGACCTGTGGCTGGAGGATGCAGCCTCCTTCACTTCACAAGTGAGAACCAAGATAAGCACCAGAGCATGGAAGAATAATGCTGTAAGAATGACAATTTGTGCAGTGGTCATCTATGACTTCTTATGAGATGATCGCCCCCCTCCCTCAAGTAAGCGTAAATGATTTAGCAATTTTTAATTTGGGTGCCTGAATTTTCTATTACACATTATTCTACAGGAAATGGAACAATTTGTTTTATTCACCTGTGTTCATATAATTCTGTTTATTTATATAATATTCACATTATAGAATTGAGCTCAATCACACTGGCCAACAGGCCCGAAAGGTCATAGTGAGAAGCCACCAGTATTATAAATAGCACATAGTAAAGGGGGTCCCTGTTACTTTTTACACTGGAGCCCGGGGGCTTTAAGTTAATGACCAAAAGGTATCCCCTATTCACAGTATAGGGGATAACTGTTTGTTGGGGAGCCAAGCTCTGGGATCCTCCTGCGCTCCATGCATTGTCTATAAGAGCCCCAGAGATATCCAAATGCAGTGCTCCATGCATTTAGGAGAGTCAGAGCCCCGTTCTGGAGATAAAGGGGGGGTCCCATAGGTCAGACCCCCTATGATCAGACACTAAAAGGGGTAGTCCACCTCTAGACATCCCATCCCCTATCCAAAGGATAAGGGATAAGATATCTGATTGCGGGGGTCCCACCGCTGGGGACCCCCCGCGATCTCGGCTGCGGCACCCCAGACATCTGATGCATGAAGCAAACTTAACTCCATGCTGAATGACTGGCGATGCGGGGCAGAGGCTCATGACATCACGGCCGTGCCCCCTCAATGCAAGTCTATGGAGGGGTTGACAGTCATCATTCCCCGTCCCATACTTGCATTGAGAAGGCATGTCCGTGATGTCATGAGCCTCCGGCGCTGCACCCGACACTCTAAACTGAACGCCGGGTGCAGCAGGAATATCGCAGGGGTCCCCAGCGGCAGGACTCTGGCGATCTGACATCTTATCCCCTATCCTTTGGATAGGTGATAAGATGTCTAGGGGCGGAGTACCCCTTTAAGCCTCAGAGCGTATCTGTCATGAGTTTCACTACCTGTTCTATTTTTCTAGGTTGGCATATCCAACAGCCTGGCATTTGGCACACACCTCTCATCACTGCTTCATAGGTTTCTCTTTTCCTAATGCAGCTGGGGAAATGTAAAAATAGCTGCATTATGTAAGACTGGGCTGACGTCAGGATCTGCCATCTTCTGGCATGTCGCAGTAAGTTCAAGAACAGAAGTTATACCTAGCCACGGGAGCAACAAGCTAAGATAATACACACAGGGTTGAGGCGGGGGAAACTACATTTTATTGCTTCTCATAATTCCAGTATACCGGCTTCTTCTTCAGTATAAGCATCGTAGGCAGGAAAAGATGTCAATGAGATGTGAGGATCGCTCGTGTCACTAAAACACGCTCCTCTAATATAGATGGGGAAGGAAGACTGTAGACGAAGAATGAAATGCTTCCCCACACATCACCTATTGTCACTGCAGCTTATTAGACCCTGTAAGAATAACTGGATCACATCAGTCTTTGTATGACATTAAAGTAAAGGACAGACCTACAAATACCAATTATTTCCTACCTATATTTCTTACTCATAGAAAACCCCTCCTCCCATTTCTGTTTCAAAGAAGCTTTATGTAATGGTATGCAAAGCATTCCTGAATTTATACCTCAGATTTGTTGATTCTTTTGCCGAGTATCCTTAAAGGGCTCTTCCCCCCCTAGACATCTTATCCCTTATCCAAAGGATAGGAGATAAGATGTCTGGTTTCGGGGGTCCCGCTGCTGGGGATCCCCGCTATCTTGGCTTCGGCACCCCAAACATCCGGTGCACTGAGCGAACTTTGCTCCGTGCCGGATGACTGGCGATGTGGGGTGGAGGCTCACGACTTCATGGCCCCGCCCCACTCGTGACTTCAAGGCCATGTCCCTTCAATGCAAGTCTATGGGAGGGAGCGTGACGGCATGAGCGGGCGTGGCCGTGACGTCACAAGCCTCTGGCACTGCACCTGATGCTCTAAAGGAATGCCGGGTGCAGCAGGGATATCGTGGGGGTCCCCAGCTGTGGGACCCCCACTATCAGACATCTTATCTGATATAAGATAATATATAAGATGTCTAGGGGCAGAGTACCCCTTTAAGCAGGTATATAATAGATGTTCCACTTTTAGATGACACTCTTCATGTCATTGCAGATACAGAATAACTCCATTGTTATCAACAGTAGCACCATTTTTCTGTACTGTCTTCACACCAGGAGCGAAGATCTCACCTTATTTCAGAAGCTCCACCAATTTGGGTTGCTCTGCTCCATAGTGAAAGAAAATGGTAGTATCCAGCTTCCAGAAGAATAATATATGTTAAAAAGTGAAATTTCAATGAAACAGCTTAAAAAATTGTGGTGGCCCAGTACAGGGGTTGCACTCCTGTACCATTGCTGCCCTGTCAGACAACCTCCATACAGTGACCCCTGGCCCCTCCCCCCTGCACCGCTTCTATGCTTGTTATATAGAGTATTGTATATAAAATGTGCCATGCCTTTAAGACCTGTTGTCATGTGATTGTAACCCAGTGAGGTACCAGTGACCATGTGACCTAAGTGTGACCTATGGGACCCCACCAGAGTCTCCCCCATATAAACCCTGGGTGGAGCCTTCTCTTTTTTTTTTTACTGAGTTCTAGTAAGGTCCTAGGCGTGTGTCTGGAGTCCTAAAGAGGCCTAAAGTCTACCACGCAGCCACAGATCCTAAAGTCTAGTACCCCACAGGTCAAGTCAAAGCTTGGTAAGCTACAGAAGGGGTGAAGTCATTCATTGTCGGCCATAGTACAAGTCATTCTGTCTTCAGTCAGCATGGCTCTGCAACAAATTGTCCCAGTCCACCATAAGTCCCAGCAAGCCCTGAGGTCTCTTAAGTCACTGGTCACCTCCTTGGGCCTAGCCAAGCTGTATAGACTGTTACATCTGTCTGACTCAGTAATGCTCCCCTTGTTCCGTAACTTGGCGTCTGAGTCATTATTTGCCCCTGTGCCCAGCTTATCCTAAGCTAGGCCAGCGGTATTCCTTCGAGTGGTGTAGAGGATAAACCACGCCCTGGCGTCACGAACACAAGGGGTTAATGCCATCTGCCCCAAGGGTAATTCCAGTTGCCCTCATCACACCCTCACCACAAAATGTTACATAGAAAATAAAAATAAAATTTCACTAAAAACTCTTTCTTTTAAATAAGGTTTTATTGAATTTAACAAATAAAGAACATGTTATATAAGATTTTGTGTTACAGAAAGTAATTGCAAATAAAGAAAAAAAGTAAAACAGGTATACAAAGCTTTAATTGGCTCGACAATATACACTTCCTGAGATATTCTTTTTTTCAATATATGGTCAGGTCAGCTCTAAAATAGGTTAGTTCCCTGAAGGGAATACACAAGAGTAAAGTCGACCTCTACACATTTGTTGGAATAGCATAGCAAAACAAGAAGTAGCCGAGACAGTATATGTATAACTGAGAAATTAAATAAATAACATATAGAAAACATCAACAATAGAAGTTTATGTGATAAAAGATCATTGAGCAGGAGTAAGGCTGAAATAATAATAATAATTAAAAAAAAACTCTTTCAATGGGAGTTGTAGTTTTGCAACATCTGGAGAGCCACAGTATGGAGACCACTGGGCTTCGCCTGGGATACAGAACATTACTGGAGCAGGGCACATTTTTAGATAGTAACTAGTAACTTAAGCACAATATGCTGTGGAAAAAGAAATATTTAACAAAAATAAATCATACAACTCTTTCCTTATCTTGCTGCTGTTGTCTTTAACCCCTTAACCTCTTAAGGACGCAGGGCGTATGGATACGCCCTGCATTCCGAGTCCTTAAGAACGCAGGGCGTATCCATACGCCCGTGGGAATTCCGGTCCCCACCGCTAGCCGGTTGGGGACCGGAGTCGGATGCCTGCTGAAATCGTTCAGCAGGCATCCCGGCATATCGCTCAGGGGGGTCATTATGCCCCCCCATGTCGGCGATCGCCGCAGATCGCTGGACAATTCAGTCCAGCGATCTGCGGCGATTCCGGGTCAATCGGGTATCCAGTGACCCGGTGACCCGAACAGCCAGAGCCTGCGGGGGGGGGGGGAGGTGGCACTGGTGCCACCTCACGATTGCCCTGATTCGTCGGCCGGATTACCGGCCGACCAATCAGGGCGCCTGCTGCGGGTGTCACTCCCGCACCCGCTCCGCCCCTCTTCCGGAGGGCGTGAGCGGGTGCGGGAAGACGACCCCGGGTGCTGGGGACCCCGATCCCCGGCGTCCATGTTGGGATCGGGGCCCCAGGAGCGGCGGCGGGGGACAGTCCTGCGATGGAGCAGCAGCAGGAGGTGAGTTACAGCCTCCTGCTGTTGCTTAGCAACAGCTCCCAGCATGCAAAAAGGGCATGCTGGGAGCTGTAGTTATGCAACAGCAGGAGGCAGACCACCACAACTCCCAGCATTCCCTTATGGGCATGCTGGGACTTATGGTTTTGCAACAGCTGGAGGCACATTTTTTCTATGGAAAAGTGTACCTTCAGCTGTTGTATAACTACAACTCCCAGCTTGCACAAACAGCTAAAGTGCATGCTGGGAGTTGTAGTGGTGCATCTGCTGGTTGCATAACTACAACTCCCAGCATGCCCGTTGGCTGTCGGTGACTGCTGAGAGTTGTAGTTTTGCAACAGCTGAAGGCACACTGGTTTTGAAACACTGAGTTAGGTCACAAACTCAGTGATACATAACCAGTGTGCCTACAGCTGTTGCAAAACTAAAACTCTCAGCATGTACAGTCTGTAAGCGCATGCTGGGAGTTGTAGTTTTGCAACAGCTGGATGTCCCCCCCCCCCCCCCCAATGTGAATGTACAGGGTACACTCACATGGGCGGAGGATTACAGTAAGTATCTGGCTGCAAGTTTGAGCTGCAGCAAATTTTCTGCAACAGCTCAAACTGCCAGCGAGAAACTACTGTGAACCCCCGCCCGTGCGATTGTACCCTAAAAGCACTACACTACACTAACACAAAAAATAAAATAAAAAGTAAAAAACACTACATATACACATACCCCTACACAGCCCCCCTCCCCTCCCCAATAAAAATGAAAAACGTCTGGTACACCTCGGTTTCCAAAACGGAGCCTCCAGCTGTTGCAAAACAACAACTCCCAGTATTGTCGGACAGCCGTTGACTGTCCAGGCATGCTGGGAGCTTTACAACAGCTGGAGGCACCCTGTTTGGGAATCACTGGCGTAGAATTCCCCTATGTCCACCCCTATGCAATCCCTAATTTAGGCCTCAAATGCGCATGGCGCTCTCACTTTGGAGCCCTGTCGTATTTCAAGGCAACAGTTAAGGGTCACATATGGGGTATCGCCGTACTCGGGAGAAATTGTGTTACAAATTTTGGGGGGCTTTTTCTGCTTTTACCCTTTTTAAAAATGTAAAATTTTTGGGAAAAGAAGCATTTTAGGTAAAAAATTATTATTTTTTTTTTTACATATGCAAAAGTCGTGAAACGCCTGTGGGGTATTAAGGTTCACTTAACCCCTTGTTACATTCCCCGAGGGCCCTAGTTTCCAAAATGGTATGCCATGTGGTTTTTTTTTGCTGTCCTGGCACCATAGGGGCTTCCTAAATGCAGCATGCCCCCAGAGCAAAATTTGCTTTCAAAAAGCCAAATGTGACTCCTTCTCTTCTGAGACCTGTAGTGCGCCAACAGAGCACTTTTCACCCCCATATGGGGTGTTTTCTGAATCGGGAGAAATTGGGCTTCAAATATTGGGGGGTATTTTCTGCTTTAACCCTTTGTATAAATGTAAATTTTTTGGGAAACCAAGCATTTTAGGTAAATTTTTTTATTTTTTTTTACATATGCAAAAGTCGTGAAACACCTGTAGGGTATTAAGGTTCACTTTACCCCTTGTTACATTCCCCGAGGGGTCTAGTTTCCAAAATGGTATGCCATGTGGGGTTTTTTGCTGTTCTGGCACCATAGGGGCTTCCTAAAGGTGACATGCCCCCAAAAACCATTTGACGCTCCTTCCCTTCTGAGCCCTCTACTGCGCCCGCTGAACAATTAGCATAGACATATGAGGTATGTCCTTACTCGAGAGTAATTGGGTTTCAAATACAAGTAAAAATTTTCTCCTTTTTACCCCTTGCAAAAATTCAAAAATTGGGTCTACAAGAACATGCGAGTGAAAAAAATGAAGATTGTGAATTTTCTCCTTCACTTTGCTGCTATTCCTGTGAAACCCGTAAAGGGTTAAAACGCTTACTGAATGTCATTTTGAATACTTTGGGGGGTGCAGTTTTTATAATGGGGTCATTTGTGGGGTATTTCTAATATGAAGACCCTTCAAATCCACTTCAAACCTGAACTGGTCCCTGAAAAATAGTGAGTTTGAAAATTTTGTGAAAAATTGGAAAATTGCTGCTGAACTTTGAAGCCCTCTGGTGTCTTCCAAAAGTAAAAACTCATCAATTTTATGATGCAAACATAAAGTAGACATATTGTATATGTAAATAAAAAAAAAATTATTTGGAATATCCATTTTCCTTACAAGCAGAGAGCTTCAAAGTTAGAAAAATGCATAATTTTCAAATTTTTCATCAAATTTTGGGATTTTTCACCAAGAAAGGTGAGCTATGATTTTAACATACAATGGTCGTCCTGGTACTGAGTAATATTGTAACTTGAGGGATCGCTTAGAATCATGGGGACATATATGGACATTTATCAACGGGTTTAGTCAGGTTTTCTTTACTATAATTGTCGCAAAATTGTCGCAACTGCGACTACGCGATTTTTCGTGCGACATTTTGACTGGTAAGCTAGAAAAGAAAGTTTTCCAAAAATGAACTACGTAGTAATAATTTTAAAATGGACTACGGGTAGTCAGGTATTTATTAACTGCGACAGTCGCAACTGCGCAAAAAAAAGTCGCACCAGGGTTAAAAATTGACTAAATTTACTCCAGCTCAAACATGGAGCAGAAAAAGCTACTACCAGAGTAAAAAAGGAAAAATTGCTTACGTGAAAGAAAATTATCAACAGGCCAAAACCAGTTGATAAATAAGTCACACATAAGCAAAAAAAAAGTAAGGAGAAAATTACTAAAAAAAAAGAAATACATAAGCAAACATTGATAAATGTCCCTCATAGTGAGGGAGGATGTAGCTGGTTTCTCCTTCTAATTTAATAGAAATCAATACAGCTAGCAGCAGTTTAAATGCACATCCTGAAACACAGGCCCTGAACAGTTTTATGTAAAGGGGTACTCTGCCCCTGACAACTTATCCCTATCCAAAGGATAGGGGATAAGATATCTGATCACAGGGGGTCGAGCTACTGGGATCGCAGGGGTGTACAGTCGCTCATCACCAGGGCCAGATTAAGGCTACCTGGAAGATGGAGCACTTCATTATGTTGCCCCCCCCCCCCCTCGACAGTTCCCCCACATTAGGTGCAGTATAGTTTCCCCATATTAGGTGCAGTATAGTTCCCCCACATTAGGTGCAGTATAGTTCCCCCACATTGGGTGCAGTATAGTTTCCCCACATTAGGTGCAGTATAGTTCCCCCACATTAGGTGCAGTATAGTTCCTCCACATTAGGTGTAGTATAGTTCCCCCACATTAGGTGCAGTACAGTTCCCACACATTAGGTGCAGTATAGTTTCCCCCACATTAGGTGCAGTATAGTTCTCCCACATTAGGTGCAGTATAGTTCCCCCACATTAGGTGCAGTACAGTTCCCCGCACATTAGGTGCAGTATAGTTCCACATATTAGGTGCAAGTATAGTTCCCCCACATTAGGTGCAGTACAGTTCCCCGCACATTAGGTGCAGTATAGTTCCCCCACATTAGGTGCAGTACAGTTCCCCCACATTAAGTGCAGTACAGTTCCCCACATTAGGTGCAGTACAGTTCCCCCACATTAGGTGTAGTATAGTTCCCCCACTTTAGGTGTAGTACAGTTCCCCACATTAGGCGCAGTACAGTTCCCCCACATTAGGTGTAGTATAGTTCCCCCACTTTAGGTGTAGTACAGTTCCCCCACATTAGGTGCAGTATAGTTTCCCCCATATTAGGTGCAGGGCAGTTCCCCCACATTAGGTGCAGTATAGTTTCCCCCACATTAGGTGCAGTATAGTTTCCCCCACATTAGGTGCAGTACAGTTCCCCCACATTAGGTGCAGTATAGTTTCCCCCACATTAGCTGCAGTATAGTTCCCCCACATTAGGTGCAGTATAGTTTCCCCACATTAGGTGCAGTATAGTTCCCCCACATTAGGTGCAGTATAGTTCCTCCACATTAGGTGCAATATAGTTCCCCCACATTAGGTGCAGTATAGTTCCCCCACATTAGGTGTAGTATAGTTCCCCCACATTAGGTGCAGTACAGTTCCCACACATTAGGTGCAGTATAGTTTCCCCCACATTAGGTGCAGTATAGTTCTCCCACATTAGGTGCAGTATAGTTCCCCCACATTAGGTGCAGTATAGTTCCCCCACATTAGGTGCAGTATAGTTCCCCCACATTAGGTGTAATATAGTTCCCCACATTAGATGCAGTATAGTCCCCCGCATTAGGTGCAGTATAGTTCCCCCACATTAAGTGCAGTATAGTCCCTCATATTAGGTGCAGTATAGTTCCCCCACATTAGGTGCAGTACAGTTCCCCGCATATTAGGTGCAGTATAATTCTCCATATTAGGTGCAAGTATAGTTCCCCCACATTAGGTGCAGTACAGTTCCCCGCACATTAGGTGCAGTATAGTTCCCCCACATTAGGTGCAGTACAGTTCCCCCACATTAGGTGCAGTACAGTTCCCCACATTAGGTGCAGTACAGTTCCCCCACATTAGGTGTAGTATAGTTCCCCCACTTTAGGTGTAGTACAGTTCCCCACATTAGGTGCAGTACAGTTCCCCCACATTAGGTGTAGTATAGTTCCCCCACTTTAGGTGTAGTACAGTTCCCCAACATTAGGTGCAGTATAGTTTCCCCCATATTAGGTGCAGGGCAGTTCCCCCACATTAGGTGCAGTATAGTTTCCCCCACATTAGGTGCAGTATAGTTTCCCCACATTAGGTGCAGTACAGTTCCCCCACATTAGGTGCAGTATAGTTCCCCCACATTAGGTGCAGTACAGTTCCCCGCACATTAGGTGCTGTATAGTTCCCCATATTAGGTGCAAGTATAGTTCCCCCACATTAGGTGCAGTACAGTTCCCCGCACATTAGGTGCAGTATAGTTCCCCCACATTAGGTGCAGTACAGTTCCCCCACATTAAGTGCAGTACAGTTCCCCACATTAGGTGCAGTACAGTTCCCCCACATTAGGTGTAGTATAGTTCCCCCACTTTAGGTGTAGTACAGTTCCCCACATTAGGTGCAGTACAGTTCCCCCACATTAGGTGCAGCATAGTTTCCCCCACATTAGCTGCAGTATAGTTCACCCACATTAGGTGCAGTACAGTTCCTCACATTAGGTGCAGTATAGTTCCCCCCCATTAGGTACAGTATAGTTCCCCAAATTAGGTGCAGTATAGTTCCCCCCATTGGGTGCAGTATAGTTCCCCACATTAGGTGCAGTATAGCTCCCCCACATTAGGTGCAGTATAGCTCCCCCACATTAGGTGCAGTATAGCTCTCCCACATTAGGTTCAGTACAGTTCCCCTACAGACATACAGCCTTCAGCCATATACAGCTGGAGGCTGTATGCCTGTTTGCCTCAGTATGCCTCAGTGTTCCAACCACCGCTCCTCCAGTCTGGGGACCCCAGGGACCAGGGTCATGATCTACTGCTATGGCCTATGGGCCATAGCAGTAGGTCCCGGAGGAGCGGGGGTCGGAACACTGAAGACGACGTGCCGCTGGTCACTTTCCATGCGCGCGCGTCCTCCTCGATGCTTTGCTCCACTCTGCTTTTCTCCTATGGGTGCACGCAGGGATGTCAGTGACGTCCCTGCATGCGCTACCTCCCGGCGGCCCCTGCGTTTTTAAAGTTAACGCGGGGGCCGCCGCAGAGAGGTAACCGCCATGACATCCTTGTTTCCTGAAAAGATTTTTCAGGACACAGGGATGTCCCAAATGTGACAGGGGCCTCCTGCGGGCACGGGGCCCGGAGCAGGTGCTCCATGAGCACCAATGATGATCTGGCCCTGCTCATCACGTCCCCTCCCATAGACATGAGTGCAGGGGGCATGGTGTGACTTCACGACCATGGCCACCCAAACTCAGGGTGTTCAGAACGCTGAGGTGCTGGCCCAGAGATCGCGGGGGTTCCAGCAGCTGAAACCGCTGTGATCTTATACCCCATTCTTTGGATATTCTTGGGATAAAATGTCCAAGAATAGCCCTTTAAAGGGAAACAAGCACTAGATTTTACCATATATAATGCATTATATATGGCAAAATCGTTATCCTCGCCATCCCTGGGGGCCCTTTTTGTCCCCAGGGATGGAGAGGTTATGAAGTCACTGCTCTGCTCAGTCTGCTTAGGCAGCAGAGCGATGACACGGCCGTCAATTACGCCGAGTGGGCGTCACTATAGCTGGAGTGACTTGACCTGTTACCAAGCATTTGCTATGTTAAAATTGGTTCCCTTTAAAGACCTGAAAATCTGCTAAACCCAAAAAGAAGAAAAGTTTTTGCCATCTGAGTGCCACGAGAATTAGTGAAATTGTATTTGTTCAACGTATGCACACAAATCCAGGTCACTACTACACTTGTGTATAACATATTTATTTCTGTCCACTAGAGCAGAAGACGTTTGGGATGCCAAATGCATTTATTTTACCCTGGCCTTATTATTACAGAGTGTAGGAAGTAATCCAGTATTTAGTATTTACAACTGCAGTGTTGTTGTAAAAGTACTGTGATGTCCCAGTACAGGTACACGTTCCTGTACTACCTGTTGTACCTGAAAGAGTTTAAGATCTGCTGGAAAAGCGTGCCAAAGATTCCCGCTAAGGCCAGCATCCCGCCCCCAGGCGTGGAGACAATGTCGTGGTGTTCAGCCCCAAGTGGAACTTGAAAGCTCCTGCCCCTGTTGCCAGGGGGTGGACGAAGAGGATGCACCGCTGTGCCGCTTCTGGTCCCATGCCCCACTGATGACATCCTTGCAGCTGGCGGCCATCTTGTTGGAGACCAATATCAAAGGCAAGGCGGAGTTTGACCTCCTCAGTCCACAGGAAGTGCGGAAGAAGAGCAGCAAGATGGCATAGGGTCAGCGATCTACGTGTACCAGGAGTCCCAAGATGGAACAGGAGCCTGCCCCTGAGAAGTCTAAAGCAGGAGGATTCCCGGTAGAAGATGTGCCACGAGTACCAGTGACGGTGCCCTGCTGCGGAGGTTCCAGTCAAGTACCCACTGTTGCGCAGACTCTGCTGATGCTTCTCTCAAGTAAGTCGCTGATACCGTTGGGCCCCTGTATTCACCCTTTAGTGCCCAGCAGTGTCCCGAAAGACTCGGACCCTAAAGGGGAAGCACTAGAAGGGAGGTCCCACCAGGTATGGTCCAGGCCGCAGCAGCCCCAACGCCCCAGCCACTGCATCCCTACGCTAGGCCTCTTAAAGGGCCAGTAGCCCACAAATTATCAAGGGCCCCAGCCATAAAAAGAAAACGGTGGGCTAAGATTAAAGTACATGCTGCCACGCCGACGGCGGATGGCTAGGCCCTCTGTCTCAGTTGTATCCCATCCTTAAAAAACTGCAACAATCAGAGCAAAAAGACTGTTCCTGCCCCCCCCCCCCATCAACAAGTCTGTCAATATTCGCACTAAGATAATAGAGGCATTGACCCGAGAGGTGCAAACAAGAGACTTAAAGGAGGTTGTCCACAAACTGATCCCGGGCCCAACATAGGCCCAACAGGCCTGTCAATCTATCTACCCCCTACAAACTGTCTACATTCGTAAAGTCAAGATGTTGGACTCAATTCCTCGGGGCCTGACCTGGCCCACTCCAGCAGCCACGCAGCTGAGGCCGGTTCTACAGGCCTCCAGAGGCACATCCAAGGGGCCAACTACGGCCCCACCCTACCTGTCCAAGTCAACAGGACCCATTGGTCTCCTCCCTCCTAGTGTTAAAGGAGCCATAACCATGGAGGAGCACCCTGATCCCTCAGCGATGGATCTTCAGTACCAAAGTGATCCGCCAGTGATGGATCCCAAGTATCAAAGTTGTTCCAGCCAAGGTTCCTGTACAGATGTGCCCAGGCCTACTCCTATGAGCGAGGAGGTTTGGCCTGATCATCAGGCACCAACCAATGTACTCATGCCTACTCCAACTGTCAGGGAGGTTTGGCCTAATCAACGGGTACCCACGAAAGTGCCTGGGCCTACTCCTGCAGTGGAGGAGGTTTGGCCTAAAGAGCAGGCACCAACAAGTAATCCCTCTGTGGCACAAGTCGCTGCAGTGCAAGTGGTGGTTACAGTTAATCCCACCATCACTAATTCCAGTCTGTCCCACGTGTCCTGGGACACCCACATTGACCCTATGCAAGGGGCCCAGTCTCGCAACCCTAGGTACATCTCTCAGCCTAGGACTCCACCTGGAAGGCGAGACTGGGAAAGAAAATTGCCTGAAAGAAAGAACGCTCTCTAAGTAACTTGTGTACAGTAAAATACCAAACTTGGTCATAAGGCTGTCTGTTGTGCAGTAGAACTTTTGTTGTTTCAGGTTCAGCAACAGTTCAAGATATGTGCCTGACAAGACTTTGTCAAGAAGAGTTCTTCCACTTGCAACGTAACCAATCTCGAAAGTCATGTGCCCGGCTTCAGCCAAGAGACTCCTTGCTGTAGGAGATTTTATTAAGTAATGTGCACGGCATTAGCCGAGAGACTCCTTGTGGTAGGAGATTCTGTTAAGCTGCATACCAGTCTTCTCAGGATGGGGACCCTGAGTTGACTGAAAAATGAACTCCTTATGTACATGAACTACTGAGCAGTACATGAACTCTAAAGTGATATATTTTGGTTCAGTAAAAATGGCTACGGAGGTACACTGAGTTTTTGTGGTTCAAATGTTACCTGTCTGTCTTGTATTGTTAATGTCAGTAATAGGTAAAAATGTATAAAGTTGTTGCACACCAAAAGTCATTGTGTACAGTCAGGTATGATGTTTGATTGTCTTCTTACAAGGGTTTATCCTGACACGGTCAGGAGTAGCACATGTTACCCCCATCCCCAGCATCTAGTACAAACAAATGTAAATAGTATGTGTAAGTATACTACAGTACACATAGTCCAGTATGCACAAGTCAAGTATACTTCAGTCACATAAAGTAGAGCTGTATCACACACATTACACAGTCTACTAACAGTAACATGTTTAATGTATCTAATGTTATATATCATCCTGTTCGTACATATGAAACTTTCCTGGCCAGTAAGTATTCCTGAAACTAACCTAAAGCACGTAAACAGTAAAGGTAACATGAATGTCAGTGTTATCTGTATCAAATGTCTAGTATAAAAAAAATGTCTAGCATAAAATAAAAATAGTGTTCTGGGGAGAAGTGTTTTATGCCAAGGGACCCCAGTAGCCAAAGCATTGGGTAGGAAGCCTCCGGCAACCCAATCCACAACTATAAGTCTACAGTCATAAGTCTAGTCATATATATAATGTCTAGTAAATAATGTCTAGTATATAGTCTAGTCGTGTACAGTGTATCACATGCATAGTATGTCACATGCATAGTCAAAAATGTCATGTTCTGTCTCGTAAACAGTTATGCAAGTCAGTAAATGCATAGTCAAAAGTGTCAGTTGTGTATAGTTAACCGGACGTAAATGTACGTCCTGGTTTGGCGGGACTTCCCGCACCAGGACGTACATTTACGTCCTGTGTATGACCGCGAGCATCGGAAGGGTGCTCGCGTCATACACGGCAGGTTTCGGCTGCTAGCAGCAGCCGGGGACCCGCCCGTAATGGCCAACATCCGCGATCGCTCGGATGTCTGCCATTAACCCCTCCGATGCCGTGATCAATACAGATCACGGCATCTGCGGCATAGCGGCACTTTGATTGGATGATCGGATCGCCCGCAGCGCTGTCGCCGTGATCCGATCACCCAGCATGACAGCCGGAGGTCCCCTTGCCTAGCACCGGCCGTCTCGGCCGTCTGGGATCGAGCAGACCAGGGCAGAAGATCACCGATAATACTGAGCAGTGCTGTGTCCTATGCATAGCACTGCACAGTATTAGCAATCAAAGGATTGCTATAGATAGTCCCCTATGGGGACATAAAAAGTGTAAAAAAAAATTTTTACAAATTTTAAAATAAAAAGTAAAAAAAGTGAAAAATCCCCTCCCCCAATGAAAATGAAAATTGTCAGTTTTTCCCATTTTACCCCCAAAAAGCATAATTTTTTTTAATAAACATATTTGGTATCGCCGCATGCGTAAATGTCTGAACTATCAAAATATAATGTTAATGATCCCGTACAGTGAATGGCGTAAATGTAAAAAGTTTAAAAAGTCCAAAAATGCTGCTTTTTGTCACATTTTATTCAAAAAAATTTATAAAAAATTATCTAAAAGTTTAATATATGCAAATGTGGTATTTAAAAAAAGTACAGATGACGGCGCAAAAAATTAGCACTCATACCACCCTATATACGGAAAAATGAAAAAGTTATAGGTGGTCAAAATAGGGCGATTTTAGATTACTGATTTTGTACAAAAAGTTTAAAAAAAATTTTTTGCGGTACAAAAATATAAAAGTATCTAGCCATGGGTATCATTTTAATCGTATTGACCCACAGAATAAAGAGAAGGTGTCATTTTTACCATAAAGTGTACAGTGTGAAAACAAAACCCTCCAAAATGTGCAAAATTTTGGTTTTCATTTAAATTTCCTCCTTGGGTTCGCCGTACATTTTATGGTAAAATGAGAGGTTTCATTACAAAGTGCAATTGGTCACGCAAAAAAACAAGCCCTTATATGGTTCTGTAGATAGAAATATAAAAGAGTTATGGATTTTAGAAGGCGAGGGGAAAAAAAAGAAAATGCAAAAATAAAATTGGCCTGGTCCTTAAGGTGAAAATGGGCTTGGTCATTAAGGGGTTAACTATAATATGCATAGTCCAACTATAATATGCATAGTCCAATCATAAAATGCATAGTCCAGTTATAAAGTGCATATAAAAGGTCCTTACAAGTAAAGTAAATGTATATATGTACCGGTTATATATAACCCTCAATCCTGGTCACAATCCTGTTCAACACAAGCCAAGAGCATGTATGGACTATTATACAAAGACTCTAATGTTGTTTGTTATTTTATCAGCCTGAAATGGACGTTGAGTAATCCTGTCACATGTTATGTTATGCAGTTATATGATTTGTTGCAACATCTACTCCCAGAGAGCACCAGCTTTAACCTATGACCCACAGTTTGACCAATGGGCTTTAGTCCAGCCCCCCACTATATAGAGGGGTGTCCATCTTTAATTAGCTATCTTTCCTCAGACTCTTCTGAGAGTAACATCAAAGTCTTTGCTGAAGCAGCTATCAGAGATCTCAGGACCAGTGTTCAGCATCTGGAGGCCACAAACCTACAACTCTCCAGTAAGTCTACAAGTCTATGTCTGCTGTCACTACAACTAGTCAAGTCCTGCACATAGTCAAGTCGAGTCTAATTACAAGTCAAGTTTATTACAAGTATTTGTTCACCAAGCTGCGAGATCCTCTGGGTACTGGTCACCTCTCTGGGAATTCTGGCCTTAGCTGGGAAGATAATTACACCTGTCCTCCATTCAGTAAAGCCTCCATTTACCCTCAACTGGTTGTGGACTCTTTATTCACAACTAGCCCATGGGATAGCGGAGAATCCGGGCGTGTGGTGCTCCGGAACCCAAAAAGCACACTGGCGTCACAAACACATAGGGGTTAATACCATCCGACCCCCGGGTTAATAACATCTGATCCCACCACTCACTGCAACATCCTTGGTCCCGCCATTCAACCGGTGGTCACCACAGAATCACTGCAGTTTTTGAGCCAAAGACAGAAGTAGATCCAAAAGGAAGAAGTATTAGTCCCTACTTAATATTTACCATTCCTTTTTAAAACACTTTTTGGCTCAAAAACTGCTGGCTTTGCTTGTGTAGGTAGAAATCCTTGCACTGGCCCTGATCCAACAAGCTATATATCTATCCACTTAGCTCCTACTACTCTATAGACTGGGCAACATTATGAACATGGCAGGTTCCCTAAAAAAAGTTTTCCCAAGAAATTTGTGGGGTTTGGAAGTTAGCCCCCCCTCACCCCACCAGTTCTAATATAGGGTCCCCAATGAATAGAACTAGTCAGAAGTACTAAGCAGGAGAACAATTTAGAGATCATTGTGGATTTTGGAGGTCTGACTGACCCCCCCCCCCCCACTGTTCAGGTATATCTATTTTTAAAGATCAATATTTTTAAAGTGTACCTGTCAATAACAAAAAACTTTCTATATAATGTGGATAATAGCATTATATGTATATTTGTAATATACATTGGTTAAAAATTGTGTATAATTTTGTCCCTACAGCTATTGCATGTGTGTCTCTATGAGGAGTCCAAATACAGGAATTGTGGGTGGACAAGCAGGGCTCTGTGCAGTGAGGCTCTATGACACGCTCCCAGCTCACACAGTAGTATGATTGACAAGCCAGGAGCCTGCACAGAGCCCTGCTTGTCCTCAGTATACAGAGCCCTTCTTGTCCTCAGTGTACAGAGCCCCGCTTGTCCTCAGTGTACAGAGCCCTGCTTGTCCTCAGTGTACAGAGCCCCGCTTGTCCTCAGTGCACACAGTCCTGCTTGTCCTCAGTGTACATAGCCCTTCTTGTCCTCAGTGCACAGAGCCCTGCTTGTCCTCAGTACACAGAGCCCTGCTTGTCCTCAGTGTACAGAGCCCTGCTTGTCCTCAGTGTACAGAGCCCTGCTTGTCCTCAGTGCACAGAGCCCTGCTTGTCCTCAGTACACAGAGCCCTGCTTGTCCTCAGTGTACAGAGCCCTGCTTGTCCTCAGTGTACAGAGCCCTGCTTCTCCTCAGTGTACATAGCCCTTCTTGTCCTCAGTGCACAGAGCCCTGCTTGTCCTCAGTACACAGAGCCCTGCTTGTCCTCAGTGTACAGAGCCCTGCTTGTCCTCAGTGTACAGAGCCCTTCTTGTCCTCAGTGTACAGAGCCCTGCTTGTCCTCAGTGTACAGAGCCCTGCTTGTCCTCAGTGTACAGAGCCCTTCTTGTCCTCAGTGTACAGAGCCCTGCTTGTCCTCAGTGTACAGAGCCCTGATTGTCCTCAGTGTACAGAGCCCTGCTTGTCCTCAGTGCACAGAGCCCTGCTTGTCCTCAGTGCACAGAGCCCTGCTTGTCCTCAGTGTACAGAGCCCTGCTTGTCCTCAGTGTACAGAGCCCTGCTTCTCCTCAGTGTACATAGCCCTTCTTGTCCTCAGTGCACAGAGCCCTGCTTGTCCTCAGTACACAGAGCCCTGCTTGTCCTCAGTGTACAGAGCCCTGCTTGTCCTCAGTGTACAGAGCCCTGCTTGTCCTCAGTGCACAGAGTCCTGCTTGTCCTCAGTATACAGAGCACTTCTTGTCCTCAGTGTACAGAGCCCTGCTTGTCCTCAGTGTACAGAGCCCTGCTTGTCCTCAGTGTACAGAGCCCCGCTTGTCCTCAGTGCACACAGTCCTGCTTGTCCTCAGTGTACATAGCCCTTCTTGTCCTCAGTGCACAGAGCCCTGCTTGTCCTCAGTACACAGAGCCCTGCTTGTCCTCAGTGTACAGAGCCCTGCTTGTCCTCAGTGCACACAGTCCTGCTTGTCCTCAGTGTACATAGCCCTTCTTGTCCTCAGTGCACAGAGCCCTGCTTGTCCCCTGTGTACAGAGCCCTGCTTGTCTTCAGTGTACAGAGCGCTGCTTGTCCTCAGTGTACAGAGCGCTGCTTGTCCTCAGTGTACAGAGCACTGCTTGTCCTCAGTGTACAGAGCCCTGCTTGTCCTCAGTATACAGAGCACTTCTTGTCCTCAGTGTACAGAGCCCTGCTTGTCCTCAGTGTACAGAGCCCTGCTTGTCCTCAGTGTACAGAGCCCCGCTTGTCCTCAGTGCACACAGTCCTGCTTGTCCTCAGTGTACATAGCCCTTCTTGTCCTCAGTGCACAGAGCCCTGCTTGTCCTCAGTACACAGAGCCCTGCTTGTCCTCAGTGTACAGAGCCCTGCTTGTCCTCAGTGCACACAGTCCTGCTTGTCCTCAGTGTACATAGCCCTTCTTGTCCTCAGTGCACAGAGCCCTGCTTGTCCCCTGTGTACAGAGCCCTGCTTGTCTTCAGTGTACAGAGCCCTGCTTGTCCTCAGTGTACAGAGCCCTGCTTGTCCTCAGTGTACAGACCCCTGCTTGTCCTCAGTGTACAGAGATCTGCTTGTACTCAGTGTACAGAGCCCTGCTTGTCCTGTAATACAGTGTAGCACTCTATATTACCAGCCTAATAAGATGTCAGTGTAGATGTCTCACAACAATGACTCTCTTGTCCTCACACACTGACCTTCTCTCCCATCCTTCATACACAAACTATTCTCTGCACATGCCTACCAGAAAGTTAAATCATATTTTACCATCAAGCTGGTCCAGAGGCAGGATGTTTAAAAGTCCCAGACAATCTCTGCAGCCCGAGAGTAATTTGAACAGGAACACTGGCATTGGGCTTCAGACAAAAATCCCCACCCACACATAAGGGTGTGGATTAGGGTTAAATTAACTTATGGTTGACATATATGTAACAAGTGTATTAATTAAGATTCATCAAAATATCTTCAGTCATTAGAAAGTGATGCTGGAACATATTCACACATACATTGAGTTATATATATATATATATATATATATATATATATATATATATGCAGATATTGTAGCTGAAACGTCTTGTGTTTTTAGAGATTAGAAACCCCTTATTAAATGATCACTTTATCTCTACAATGTATAACATTCTTCTACTTTACGCTCTACTGCTTCCACTAACTATAGTCTTCTTGCTATCTGCCCATGAACATATCTTTATTCTAAAATCTATTTGTAGCATAGGCTTTCCACATCTATGTTATGGTTTCTGTATCTAATGGGTCATCATATGAATGCCACCACTGCAGGATAGACCCCTTTGAGTACATTGGGTTCCGCCATGGTGCGTTTTGACAGAAAGATACTACTGTGGGCACAGAGCTTCTGATGTAGGTGTTAACATTTTTTTTTAGCAAGGTGTATAATTATTGCGGTCTAAAGCCAGGGTTTTCAACCTGTGGCATGGGTACACTAGAAGGTACATGCCATATCTATAGATGTATTTGCAATGTTCTCATTGTGTGTTATCGGTAGAACAGTTGTTACAGCTTTGTGGTACTTTGAATTGAGCGGATGTACTTGGCATAGGAGACACTAAGTTAGAGGATGGTGTAAAAGGTAGGCTGGAATGAGGCCGGAAGAAGCGCCATGTGTCTAGAAACGGACATTGCCTTACCCCCGCACCCACCCCTCTCTCCCGCAACTTGTCAGCTCTACCAGATTATGTTTGTTTTAATGATGTTATAATAAACATCCAATGCAAGACTACATTGTGGTGAGTGCCATGTTTTTTCCTTTGCTCTATGATTTGAATTGACCTGTTCTATGCACTATGGAGAAAAAAAGAAGAAGAATTTCAGCTCACCACTCTACGATGCTGGAATGTCAATGTGTGTGTACATGTGCCCCCTGAATTAGTTCTTGTCACTTTATTCAGTTCATTTATTTATTATTTAATTTTTTACTAATTCACTTTTTTTTTATATGCGATTGTGCTCATGGGGCTAGATACACACTAGGTGCGGCACATGCTATGTCTAGCCGCCTATGCACAATTGGCACACGAATGTCCAGTCCGGATTTTGTGGCTTTTTCTCAGTAGAAGCACGACCTGGTCACGTCATTCATTTTCCAGTTTCCATGTTTCTTGGTAGGTTGGGCTCATTTAGAATACACACTATATAAGGGGCACATGCCCATACATTCTTGTGCCACGACTAAGAGCCAGATTAGGCTCGAATTGCGTCGGTTTCTTTTTCTTTGTGTGTCGTTTGTCCATGGATATCCTATGTTTTTAACCTGATGGATTAAAAGTCAAGTTTTACGTATTTTTCACCTCTCAAGTGGAGCAGCTGGAGGTCCGTGCTTTTTTGCCCATTTCTTGTCTATGCACTATACCTACATTGAGCACCACTCCATCTGAGCAGACCACTATTTGGTTACCTGTGGCATAGTTGTGTACACCTAAACCTTGATCTGAATTGCAGTGCCTAGTTGCGTTTTTCTCTTGGACTGTTGTTGGGTTAGGTTCACATCACGATTATGTCTTTTGTGGCACATAAACGTTGGCAAAATTGATTGCCGATATATCCTTGCACAGGAAAACATGGGTCCCTTTGATTCAATACCCTGCACATAGTCAGCTAGTGACTACACCCAGGTTATCTTGAACCTTGTCACCGATTAAAATCAATAGATACAGTAATACAATAAATGACTCAAATCTCCACCTGTCAACCCTGTGCATTATGCTATCATATATATATATATATATATATATATATATATATATATATCAATGAAGTTTCAAGGAAAGGAATGTCCAGCACCAGAGAGCAAGGTAAGAGTATATATCTTTGTTAAATCCAATATTCCATTAGACAGAGCATAACACCAACACGTTTAGTCATGCTACATTTCTGAGTTAAAGGGGTTATCCAGGAAAAAACTTTTTTTTTAAAATATATATATCAATTGGCTCCAGAAAGTTAAACAGATTTGTAAATTACTTCTATTAAAAAATCTTAATCCTTTCAGTACTTATGAGCTTCTGAAGTTAAGGTTGTTCTTTTCTGTCTAAGTCCTCTCTGATGACACCTGTCTCGGGAACCGCTCAATTTAGAAGAGGTTTGCTATGGGGATTTGATTCTAAATTGGGCAGTTCCCGAGACAGGTGTCATCAGAGAGGACTTAGACAGAAAAGAACAACCTTAACTTCAGAAGCTCATAAGTACTGAAAGGATTAAGATTTTTTTTATAGAAGTAATTTACAAATCTATTTAACTTTCTGGAGCCAGTTGATATATAAAAAAAAGTTTTTTCCTGGATAACCCCTTTAAGACCAACTGTTAACATAACAAACTGATCCCTCACGTGCAGGTAACATCAGACAAAACAGGTCATACAAGACATGTTCTGAAGTACTTTTTTCGTTTACAAAGCAACAAAATAAAGAGTACCCCTTGAAAGTAATAATATAATGTAATAATAAAATGGGGTAAAAACAATTTAACCCATTCCTCTCCATGAACAAATACATTGATATTTGATATTGACAATTTGCCAACGTGTTCATCCCACGGAGGGCACAAATGTGATTCCCAATAAAAGCTCTTACATCCGACCAGGGCAGATTAAAGGGGTATTCCAGGCAAAAACTGGCTCCGGAAAGTTAAAGAGATTTGTAAATTACTTCTATTAAAAAATCTTAATCCTTCCAATAGTTATTAGCTTCTGAAGTTTTCTGTCTAACTGCTCAATGATGATGTCACGTCCCGGGAGCTGTGCATGATGGGAAAATATCCCCATAGGAGCTGCACAGCTCCTGGGACGTGAGTCATCAGAAAGCAGTTAGACAGAAAATAGCAACTCAACTTCAGAAGCTAATAACTATTGGAAGGATTACAATTTTTTTATAGAAGTAATTTACAAATCTGTTTAACTTTCCGGAGCCAGTAGATATATAAAAAAAAGTTTTGGCCTGGAATACCCCTTTAAGCAAATCAGAAATGTCTTTAAGTAAGTTGTGACAAACATCGTAAGACAGGGCCACATTTCACTCATCTCTTTAGTTGCGTTTCTCTATGGACTGTGTTTGGAGGGTGTTGAGTTTCTCTCACGTGGCTGTGTTTGGAGGGTGTTGAGTTTCTCTATGGACTGTGTTTGGAGGGTGTTGAGTTTCTCTATGGACTGTGTTTGGAGGGTGTTGAGTTTCTCTATGGACTGTGTTTGGAGGGTGTTGAGTTTCTCTATGGACTGTGATTGGAGGGTGTTGAGTTTCTCTCACGTGGCTGTGTTTGGAGGGTGTTGAGTTTCTCTCACGTGGCTGTGTTTGGAGGGTGTTGAGTTTCTCTCACGTGGCTGTGTTTGGAGGGTGTTGAGTTTCTCTCACGTGGCTGTGTTTGGAGGGTGTTGAGTTTCTCTCACGTGGCTGTGTTTGGAGGGTGTTGAGTTTCTCTCACGTGGCTGTGTTTGGAGGGTGTTGAGTTTCTCTCACGTGGCTGTGTTTGGAGGGTGTTGAGTTTCTCTATGGACTGTGTTTGGAGGGTGTTGAGTTTCTCTCCCGAGGCTGTGTTTGGAGGGTGTTGAGTTTCTCTCACATGGCTGTGTTTGGAGGGTGTTGAGTTTCTCTCACGTGGCTGTGTTTGGAGGGTGTTGAGTTTCTCTATGGACTGTGTTTGGAGGGTGTTGAGTTTCTCTATGGACTGTGTTTGGAGGGTGTTGAGTTTCTCTCACGTGGCTGTGTTTGGAGGGTGTTGAGTTTCTCTCACGTGGCTGTGTTTGGAGGGTGTTGAGTTTCTCTACGGACTGTGTTTGGAGGGTGTTGAGTTTCTCTATGGACTGTGTTTGGAGGGTGTTGAGTTTCTCTATGGACTGTGTTTGGAGGGTGTTGAGTTTCTCTCACGTGGCTGTGTTTGGAGGGTGTTGAGTTTCTCTCACGTGGCTGTGTTTGGAGGGTGTTGAGTTTCTCTCACGTGGCTGTGTTTGGAGGGTGTTGAGTTTCTCTATGGACTGTGTTTGGAGGGTGTTGAGTTTCTCTATGGACTGTGTTTGGAGGGTGTTGAGTTTCTCTATGGACTGTGTTTGGAGGGTGTTGAGTTTCTCTATGGACTGTGATTGGAGGGTGTTGAGTTTCTCTCACGTGGCTGTGTTTGGAGGGTGTTGAGTTTCTCTCACGTGGCTGTGTTTGGAGGGTGTTGAGTTTCTCTCACGTGGCTGTGTTTGGAGGGTGTTGAGTTTCTCTCACGTGGCTGTGTTTGGAGGGTGTTGAGTTTCTCTCACGTGGCTGTGTTTGGAGGGTGTTGAGTTTCTCTCACGTGGCTGTGTTTGGAGGGTGTTGAGTTTCTCTCACGTGGCTGTGTTTGGAGGGTGTTGAGTTTCTCTATGGACTGTGTTTGGAGGGTGTTGAGTTTCTCTCCCGAGGCTGTGTTTGGAGGGTGTTGAGTTTCTCTCACATGGCTGTGTTTGGAGGGTGTTGAGTTTCTCTCACGTGGCTGTGTTTGGAGGGTGTTGAGTTTCTCTATGGACTGTGTTTGGAGGGTGTTGAGTTTCTCTATGGACTGTGTTTGAAGGGTGTTGAGTTTCTCTCACGTGGCTGTGTTTGGAGGGTGTTGAGTTTCTCTCACGTGGCTGTGTTTGGAGGGTGTTGAGTTTCTCTATGGACTGTGTTTGGAGGGTGTTGAGTTTCTCTATGGACTGTGTTTGGAGGGTGTTGAGTTTCTCTATGGACTGTGTTTGGAGGGTGTTGAGTTTCTCTCACGTGGCTGTGTTTGGAGGGTGTTGAGTTTCTCTCACGTGGCTGTGTTTGGAGGGTGTTGAGTTTCTCTCACGTGGCTGTGTTTGGAGGGTGTTGAGTTTCTCTCACGTGGCTGTGTTTGGAGGGTGTTGAGTTTCTCTCACGTGGCTGTGTTTGGAGGGTGTTGAGTTTCTCTATGGACTGTGTTTGGAGGGTGTTGAGTTTCTCTCCCGAGGCTGTGTTTGGAGGGTGTTGAGTTTCTCTCACATGGCTGTGTTTGGAGGGTGTTGAGTTTCTCTCACGTGGCTGTGTTTGGAGGGTGTTGAGTTTCTCTCACGTGGCTGTGTTTGGAGGGTGTTGAGTTTCTCTCACGTGGCTGTGTTTGGAGGGTGTTGAGTTTCTCTCACGTGACTGTGTTTGGAGGGTGTTGAGTTTCTCTATGGACTGTGTTTGGTGGGTGTTGAGTTTCTCTCATGTGGCTGTGTTTGGAGGGTGTTGAGTTTCTCTATGGACTGTGTTTGGAGGGTGTTGAGTTTCTCTCCCGAGGCTGTGTTTGGAGGGTGTTGAGTTTCTCTCACGTGGCTGTGTTTGGAGGGTGTTGAGTTTCTCTATGGACTGTGTTTGGAGGGTGTTGAGTTTCTCTATGGACTGTGTTTGGAGGGTGTTGAGTTTCTCTCCCGAGGCTGTGTTTGGAGGGTGTCCACAAACTTTTGACTATATAGCATATGTTGCTATTTATATGCAACATACACATATATTCAGAGGACAGAGTAAATATAAATGACTGATTGAAAGGTCAGATAGAAAACAGCAGGGGATTCAGTTATTCTTTGTGATTATATTTGTTTTGTGAAGGTGAAGGGGGAATATATTAACCTTTTACATTCATCTCTGAAGACTAAAGTAGACTCCAAGGAACAGAACAATTTCCTTTCTTTAGCTGACAGGAGAAAAATAATGTTAAGATATCTTTATTTTGACACAATGCCTTCTAAGTACCAGCTACTTGAGATGTTGATTCCAATCGAAAATCAGATGATTATCTCGGTACATGTGTAGTGCCGAAGAGGAGGATAGGTGGAGTATTTCAGGACAGATGGAGGTAGTAGTCACTTTTACAAAGTCTCATGAGTCACAATGGATTTGCGGACTGGCTGGACCCTCTAAACCTATGCGACTTTTGTAAATCTGCACAATTATGAAGGAGTCCTTGACCTCGGGGTACACCATGGGGAGGTGTCTGGGTGTTGGTATATCCATGTTGGTATGTGCTATTGACTTAATCCAGGCACATGGGGAACTTGAAAACAGAAATAACCTTAACAGAATATCCTCTGTGCACATAGAACACAAACTCCTTACAGCAAAGTGTAGTGAGGTTACATAGTTTGTAGTATGGGTACTTGAGATGTGGTCACAGTTCAATTTAATTGATTTAAAGGGGTACTCCACTCCCCAGCGTTCGGATCATTTAGATCCAAACACTGGGTGCAGGCTTCAGGGGTCACCACGCCCCCTTGTGATGTCACGTCCTACCCCCTCAATGCAAGTCTATGGGAGGGGGTGGGGTGTGACATCACGAAGGGGGAATGGTGAACCCTGAAGGCCGCACTCTAAACTAAATGTTCCGAACACTGGTGAGTGGAGTACCCCTTTAACAGCAGTAATACTGTATTTAAGTTTCTGACTATGACATGAACACTTTTAGTTTTGGTATGTCTATACAGTCTATTAAGATACACTTCATTGAGGAGGGTCCTCACAGCTTGGCTCACAGAGGTGAATGTATCTGAAAGACTACTCACGGCTGATGGTGTTACGATTCCCTATCCCAGAAGGTAAAGTAAAAAGACAGTTACAACTTTTTGACCCAGGTTCTTCTGGTGATGCAGCACTGATTCTGCCCAGAAGCCTACAAGGAGTCCAGTGTTGGCGGAAGAGCCCTTGTACAGCTACTCTCTCTTCTGGCTTGACAATTCTCCCTCTCAGAGAAGGAACAGGATTGTAGGAACGGATACCCACCCAGCATGGACTGAAGACAGTTATTGGGTACGCCCTCCTGAAATGCCACATGGTGCTGTGATCACTGTGACCGATCCAGAGATTACTCAGGTTAGAGACTTGGAACTGGTTCAGAAATTCTCTAGCAGAATCAAAGGTAAGCTAACTGGCAGCATCCCAGGCTTTGCTGGCAGGACCACAGACTTAACTTGGCCTAAACCTTCTTCTTCCCACATGACCTAGCCAGGAGACAGGCTGGAGTAGACAGCTTGCTATCCTAAGCTACACTAGACTGAAATGGATCTGCTGGATCTGTTCCAGCCCTCTGGGAGGAGTGAGATATGGTCTTAGAAGAAATCCCTGAGAACATTCTAGTGGATTCCAGTGATAGACTGTCCGAGGAAACATCATGTGACAAAGATCTTATGCATCCTTACATAGCATCTACCAGTGGTGGCAATACAGAGATATAATAACCCTTGTACATCCTAATGCTATTAGTTAAACTAACAATACCAAAGCAGAATTTAGCTATCTGGATACACTCTGCCGTCACATGACAACCTTTGCAACACAGCACTTGGTAGACGGGTACTGGGGCACTGCACTTGTGCTACATTAAGAGCTCATTGACACACCTCTGAAGTGGCCTTTTTTTTTGAAGAGACATTCCATATATTTGTCCCAAGTTCTTCTGTCCCTATTTTTCCCTTAAAGAGTTTATCCCACAATAATATGATCGAGGAGGGGGGCGATCGAGTGTGACTACTTGGACCAACCCCCAGCGATTTTAAGAACAGGGACTCAAGTACCCTGTAAGACTTGAGCGGTGTGAAGTACAAAGTTTGGCAACAAGTACTGTAGTTGGCCATCTCTGGCAGCTTCTATAGAGAATAAGGGAAGTGGCAAGGCACATGCCCATCACGGCTCCATTCCGATGTAAGACTCAGGTCCCTATTCTCAAGATCATAAGGGGTCCCATTATGGGTTAGACTCCCCTTGTTTACATAGTTACTTTATGATATAACTTGAAATCTGAGACAATCCATTTGAATATCCATCTTGTAGACCTGAGGAATAAATGGTAATTTATAAACATTTAATATTGTTCCAGAAAGTAAGTGTCGGGTTCCAAATTGTACCACATCTAGTGTACTATTTTATTATTTAATTAAAAAAAAATGTGAATAGATATGCAAAAAAAAAAATTTGTATTTCACATGAACCAGTAGTATCATCCCTCTTTGATCATCCAAAAAGTAGCAAGGTCTGTATTGGTACCAGAATGTTGGGATTAAGAGTCTCTGTCTGTGTTTCAGTCCCTTTTAACATCAATTAGAGCACCACGAGTCATGTAAAGGGTAGCAGTTTCTGAGTCAGTGTAGCAGTTTCTGAGTAATATGTCACTGGGTAACGTGGTTGAGTGGCATCCATGTGGCTCTGGCAAAGGTCAGATCTGCACTAACTAGACATCTTTCACCAGGAGAGCAGAATTGAACTAGGGACTCTCCTGCAATTATTGGCTAGGTGGCAACACGTGATCAAATGATCGTGCAGCTGTACAGTGAAATAATAAGACATGTGAGTAGCAAAAACCCTTAGCACTCTGTAATGCCCAGTGTATGCTATAGATTTAAATGCTATGCACAAAAACAAGGTTCCATACACAATATACAGTGGGGCAATAAAGTATTTAGTCAGCCATCAATTGTGCAAGTTCTCTCACTGGAAAATATTTTTCTTTAAATCAACTGGTGCCAGAAAGTTAAACAGATTTGTAAATTACTTCTATTAAAAAAATCTTAATACTTCCAGTATTTATCAGCTGCTATTAGCTCCACAGGAAGTTCTTTTCTTTTTTTAATTTCCTTTCTGTCTGACCACAGTGCTCTCTGCTGACACCTCTGTCCATTTTAGGAACTGTCCAGAGCACGAACAAATCCCCATAGCAAACCTATCCTACTCTGGACAGTTCCTGACAAGAAATCAACCATTGAAAAGGGAAGACATACAAGACCACTGATAAACTCCCTCGATCTGGGGCTCCACGCAAGATCTCACCCCGTGGAGTCAAAATTATCACAAGAACGGTGAGAAAAAATCCCAGAACCACATGGGGGATCTAGTGAATGACCTGCAGAGAGCTGGGACCAAAGTAACAAAGGCTAGTGGCTGGGTCTAGCAGCATGACAATGATCCCAAGCACACCACCTGGGCAACGAAGGAGTGGCTTTGTAAGAAGCATTTCAAGGTCCTGGAGTATTGAGATGAACTTTTGTTATTGACCAAATAAATTCTTTAAAAATCAGACAATGTGATTTTATGGATTTTTTTTTCTCATTATGTCTCTCATAGTTGAGGTATACCTATGATGAAAATTACAGGCCTCTCTCATCTTTTTAAGTGGGAGAACTTGCTCAATTGGTGGCTGACTAAATACTTTTTTGCCCCACTGTACATCCAGAAAATCTACCTGACAATTCTCTAGTGCGTAGCAGTTGGAACTGCAGTACTGGGACACCACACATACTTGCTCATGCACAATAAACTGTAGCAAAATACAAGGTTTAATTACTGGATTCAGCCCTACAGACAGTATTGTTGTGGTAAAGAAAGAAAGCTGGACCACAAGATAAAGTCGCTTTCTTATGACTCAACTTCAACAGTTTTTGCTCTGTATAGGTGGCAGAGGGGGCCCCTGTCTAACCACCTAGATGCCACAGTCTCTATTATTGATGGGATCTAGGGGGTTAAACATCTCCAATGTAAGTTTTTTACTCTTGTATTTTGCAACAGCAGTCCAGAAAAATATTTAATGGTGACAGAATCTGATATCTTGGGCACAAAGCTTCAGCTAATTAGCAAAATCTAGATAATTAAAGTTAATTTGTTATGGAAGACAAAGCTTCTCACATGTGGGTCGGTTATGTAACGCGTGTAGCAGCCTCCATGCTGAAATTATTGATGACCTGAGATGGCATATGATTTAATGAAGCTGAAGTGGCTCAGCCAACATGAATATGAATGACCGGACAAGAAAACAGGACAAAAGTCATGAACAGCAGTAACAGAGACAGGAATTGGATTTGACGTACGGGAAATTGAATTAATATTGCAGATATTGCAAAATGTTTACAATGGGCATCAAAAAATACGTTAGTGCCTCCCAACTATCCCTGATCCAGGATTAAGGGTCCTGCACCCTTCCTAGCCTATTATTTGCCCCTAGGTAGGCCATGCTCACTTGGATCTGTGTCCTGGAAACTAATGCCAAGCCTCGCCACCTACTCCTGGGAGCCAAAGGCTACTATGGACCTGCAACTTGCAAGAGATTTTAACAGCTTAGGATATACTGTATTATAGGTAGACATCATGTGCCCTGTACCTAGATGCACACAAAAATGGGTGGAGGAGGCCACAAAAAATTGTGTGGGGGGGGGGGGGGGGAGGGTTGGGAGGCAACACAAAAATCTACACTGCAGAATTTCCACGCCAGATGCGTTTCTTCAGAATCCACACGGAAAGCATTTCTGTCTATGAGATGGCACAATCCTCTGCAGTCCTAGCACCAGCATGTTCTGCCGACTCCCGCTGTCTGCAGAATGTCCACACAGAGATTTTTTTGTGCAGACATTCTAGACGTGTGAACATGGCCTTATGGCTTCCTTCTGAGTTTGTCTATACAGCACACATTTCTCAAAACCTGTATAGAGGAAGAGTGGTGCAGTTGCTCATGCCAACCAATAAGGTTGCTTCTTTAATTTGCATTAGGGCCTCTGAATAATGAAAGAAGCAATCTGATTGGTTGCTATAGGCAATTGCTCAGCTCTCCACAGGTTTTGATAAATCTCCCCCTTTGAGTGCTATGTATACAGCAATATGGAAGGCAGAGACGGTTATACGCCATCCGTACCTTCTCTCTTTTGAGACCCTGGTTGTCCAGTGAATGAGTAGGACAAGGAACATGTTACCTGTACATGAGAGAGGGAAGAAAACTAAGAAACAACTTTGTAATTCATGGATATCTAAGTAATGAGAAAGGACAGCGTCACTATCTTTACTTTCTGGTATCACATAACTGAGTATACTGTTGTATTATACAGTGATCCCTCAACTGGTCTTTTCTGGACCATTGTAACTTGAAACCAGACTCAACATACAATACTACAGACAGTCCAGATCTGTGAAACATGTCAATGGCTGGAAGATCTGACCAATCAGAATAGACATTCACTGGTAAAACCCCTGTATTACTGAAGTGCATGCACTGACTGGCAGTCTTGTTTACCTAACGTGGGGGAACATCTGCTTACCTACTGTGGGGGAACATCTGCCTAACTAATGTGGGGGAGCATCTGCCTAACTAATGTGGGGGAGCATCTGCCTAACTAATGTGGAGGAACATCTGCTTACCTAATGTGAGGGAACATCTGCTTACCCAACGTGGGGGAACATCTGCCACCTAACCTATTGTAGGGGAAAATCTGCCGCCTAATGTGGGGGAACATCTGCTTCCCTAATGTGGGTGAACATCTGCTGCCTAATCTATTGCGGGGGAACATCTGCCCCCAACCTATTGTGGGGGAATACAGTGCAGCATATGGGGTAAGATCAGAGGTGGGGGTAACTAAAATGGCACATGAGGGGGGTGACAATGAAATGGCAAGGGGGGGGGGGGTAATTAAAATGGCACATGGGGATCAGAGTGGCCACCTCAATTCCCAATCCCCCCCTCTTATCCCCCTGTGCCATTTTAATATATTTATATATATATATATATATATATATATATATATATATATATATATGTATATATAAAAATACTGGAATTTAAAATAATAGATATGGGGACCTATTTGTTGGCTGGGAGGGATGAGGGGGGGGGGGGGGGGGGGCCTTGTCAGCATTTCTCTCTTGGACCCAGGCTGCACAATGTCTCGGGCCAGCCCTGCAGGGTTAGCTTCTCCTTTGGACACCAGGTAAAGGCAACTCTATTTTACCTTTTTACCCCCTCCTGTACTGTTCAGGACCCTGAAGAAGCTCCTGTCCTCTACATAGACAGTGATTACAGCTCCCAGCAGCTCTTTCTTACTTTTATATGTAAGGATTTGCTTTATCTATATTAGTTATCTACTTATTTTTCTTTAATCCTCACTTTTTCCTATTTTTGGATGACATTTTGGGGCTTCAGAACCAATTACCAGGTTTCCATAGAGTTCTAGTCTCAACATACAATGATTTCAACATACAATGGTAATCCTGGAACCAATTAATATTGTAACTTGAGGGACCACTGTAATCTATTGTAGTGGGGTCCTCTGTAATGCACAGGCTTGATATGCTCTGTGCACTTCTTACTATGTGAACAAGTTCAGCGTATGCTCCAGGAAAAGTCACGGAGGAAATGCAAAATGTAGCCAGAGACTCCTAGTAACCTGAGTCATTTTTTGGCATCCACTTTTATTTTAATTTGAGTAAGGACTGTGAATGGTTAATGTTGCTCAGTGCTCATCCACCTCTGGTCGTGTGAGTCATTGCTTTGACTGGCTGAAAACCATCATTGAGCCGGGCCAGCACCCCCTCCCCACCCTCCATTCTTAGGCTAGGTTCAGTCTTGGTATTTTGGTCAGTATGTCAGCGGGTCCAAAACATACAAAAAAGTACAGATCTTTCCATTATAGTTTTTTTTCTGTTGGTTTTACTTCTGGTTTTGGCTAAAAATACTGACCTACATACTGAGCAAAATTTTATGTGAGAACCAAGTCTAACTGCACTTGGAACAGATACCTGGTCTCTCCTCTGAGCTACACCCCTGATTTGTGAAGGAAAAAATAAATAAAATAAAATACGCTTTAAAGGGGTACTCCGACCCTAGACATATTATTCCCTATCCAAAGGATAGGGGATAAGATTTCTGATCGCGGGGGTATATCGCTGCTGGGGACCCCTGTGATCTCGGCTGCGGCACCCCAGACATCTGGTGCACAGAGCAAACTTCGCTCCATGCCGGATGACTGGCGAAGCAGGGATAGGGGATAATATGTCTAGGGGTGGAGTACCCCTTAAATCCTCAAGGTTTTCCCATCATTAAATGAAAAATTAGCCATTTAAAATTGCGTACCCTTTACTGTAAATTATAATATATTAAAAGTTACCACTTGACTGGAGGAGATGGTACAGCAGGAATATCATAGACAGGGTCCTTAGAATACAGGACTCACAATGGCAGTTCTTGTAACCGTACCTGTACATGGGAGCTATTTTTAGGTGATCAGTGTGATTATATAGTCAGGGGTGTGTGAATGTTGTACATTGACTGTATTATCCCTCCCATAACCTGATTTTCACTCGTATTAAATGGGTTATCCACTATAAGGTGATTTTAGTACGTACCTGCCAGACAGGGGTGAGTATTGGGGTGAAAATCACATAAGAATTGTGAGAAAACCATCACACACAGGTACAGACACTGGAATACCCCTTTAATAAAATGACATTTATTCTTATTTGTCTGATTCCCTGAATTTTCAGACAAACTATAAATGCACATATCTCAAAAACGGAATGCAGTCTAGTTTCTTGGTGGTTGGCCTATTCTGCCATAGCTGCATAGTTTTCTCCCATTCCGTTTGATGGTTAAATGGTGGCTTTGATCTTCTGGCTAAGATCAAGTGTAATAGCTGTTCTTATGGGTGGTTTTAGGTATTCCTCTGAAAAGGGATGTATCTAGGGCATTGCAGAGCTAAAAAAGAAACCAGCTCAACAGCTGCCTTGATGAAACCGGTTTCCTCCAGGCCTAGTCATTGAGCTAGAGGGTGAAGAGCCAAGGTACTTTGCGGAGTGGTGACCCTGAGGTGCCTAATCTAACTGGGCGGTTGTTACCACTAAATGTTGACATGGGCACTACATTCTCCCACCTTTGGCACTCACCTATTGATTCTTGCCCTTCTGGCTAGGGTCGGAGAAATTTTTATAGATCCATCCAGATGAACGGGCAGTAACTCACTGCATCATCGACTTATTTCTTTATCTAAATATCTAATTATTTATCTAATTATTTATGTTTTTCTGTCACTGTACCATTTGGGCTTGTTGTTTATGACATGATTGATTAGGGTGTGGTGTCCTTTTGCGTGTCCCTCCTGTCGGTGTATGGAAGGTGTGTGTGGCCACCAGGTTCTGCATCTCCCTGCAAACCAAGGTCCCTGCTTCGGCAGGAATGCCACCTTGTTGGCTCGCTGGTTGATTCCTGGGTTTGTGCCCTGGTGAATGCTAGGATCATTGTTAGTCCTTACTGAGCTTTGGCGATGGGGGACTTTGAACCTCGCAGGTGCCCTCTTTTTTGGAAGAACGGCTATGTGATAGACCACATCCTTGGGTGATTGAGCACATTCCTTGGCTCTTTAAAAAAAAAAAAAAAGTGTCACTAAAGAGAGGGTCCCTTATCCCCTATTCCTTTCCCCTTAAATTTTTTAGTTTTTCTTCTTTTTCATTCTGCCTCTTTCTATTCATCTTTCTATCTATTGTTTGGGCCATGGTGGGTGGCCTTTCCCCTTTTAGAGGCTAGTATTGTTTTTTATGTTTATATTATGCCGGCCTCCTGCAGTTTGTGGAATGTCCGCATGGAGAAGAACATTCCATCCTGTGAACATAGCCTGAGGCTATGTTCACACAACGGAATGTCCACACGGAGAATCTCCATGCAGACATTTCAGCCACTGTGGTGCACCGGCATAATATCATAGACAGCTATGTATTCCATGTGGAGCATGAGCATGTTTATTCTTTATGTGGGCATGGAAAATGGAATTTCAGTGACGGAAACATCTGGCACGGAAATTCCACCGTGTGCACAGAGCAGCAGAATCCTGTTGAATTCAATAGGACTATGCTGCAGCGGAATTTCTGTGCGGACATTCCAAGCAGAATTCTGCAGGGAAATTTGGACATGTGAACATGGCCTTAGTGTATCAGCAGCCTAAGTTATAGTGACACAGGTCATAGTGTCTTAGCATACAGGTGTATGCAAATAAATTCTATGAATAAAATATGGTTGTAAAATAGTAATCTATAAAGGATTAACATAATAAATGTAGTACAAATCCTTAATGTGCTCTACCCATTGGCTTAGGCTGGGTCTACACTTCGCTTGTGAAACCCCACTTTTGTCCATAGGTGCGGGTCCTCTACCCCATTGTATGAGTGCACAATTGCACTTGGGGTTGAGCACCTGTTATCACCTTGAGACTACGTTGTTTTGTTTTTGGGTCTACACTTCGCTTGTGTTTATGATACAGATGCTAAAAGCAGACTCTACACAATGCCATTCAGCATCAGCGTTTTCCATTAACTTAACAAAAATAAAACATAATTAAACCATTGAGACATAGACAAATGGAGATATTCATCTATACTACACTATATAAGTCAATGTTTAAATTTACTAATAAGTTTCCATCTTTTTCGAAATGAATAAAACGTACACGCAAAGCGATAAATAAATCGAGCCTATACTGAACAGCCATCCCTGAAGTTCTTTCTATGTCCCCATGGCTGACCGTAAAGGGGTTCCCCAATCTCTCATAGGATTAATATGAAAGCCAGTTGATCCTGTTATAGACTGCAGTGATCAAAGGGTTATACAGCTGTGACTCAGTGTTCCTTTGCTCTCTGTCCTAGTCAGGAGGCAGCTCTAAAAACAGGAGTACGGCTATGTTCACACAGGAGAATGTCCACACAAAAAATCTCTGTGTAGACATGCCGACACTAGGACTGCTCGGAAATGCTCTGTCTCATGGACGGCAAGGAAGTTCCGTGCGGAGCCCGCAAAAAAAGAGCAGACATGTCGATTGAAATCAATGGGACTTTGCTGCTTCTGAATCTCCACATGAAATTCCAGTGGGGAATTCTGCACAGAAATTCCATGTGAACATAGCCTAACAGCTTGGTAGCAGAAGCGGACAGTGAACCACTCTCTTTCCCTTACTGCAGCAATGCAAAGGCTGGACCTACACCGCTTGCTGTCAAAAGATGGTGGGTGGTCATCAAGGAGTAAGAGAAAGGGAAAGCTCATCTAAGTCAATATGAACAAAATAATAAGACAGGCCACTTCTACAGTATGGGATACACCATGCCAATTGAGCAATACTCATAACTGTATAAGCATCATGTTCTAAAACTGGAATGTAATGTTTATACACTTATTATATGCAGAGTCAAAAACCAATCAAAAACTCAATTCAGATCCTAAAAATACACTGGAAGCAGTGTCGCTTAATGCATAGAAAGTGAGCAAAAGTTTAAGATGGAATTATAAGAAAGTGCTCAATATAGAGATTTTAGTCAGTCGCCTCTGACTACAAACATTTATCACCTATCCTGTGAATAGAAAAAAATAGAAAAGACCACAGCACCACTTCTTGAAAAAAATAATAAAAAGATACAGAGAGTTTTTAATGGTCACCAAATAACCATACGTGCCTTTATGAAGTGCATAGTACTAAGTGACATTGGTACTCCCCCATTTAACCCTCCCATTTCTTCAATTAACCAGCGGCAGTACCACCCAATACTTAGTCTCCACACTTACATAATAAACATACATTCAAAAGCATATATTCAAAATTCTCATGTGTGAGATTGGGGTACCCATTCTGGAACCCCTTTTAAATAAATAGAAAAGGGGGCCCAGAGCCATCCATTCTGGAAAATATTTTATGCAGTGGTCGCATTAAGGTGCCAGCCGTCCCTGTAAGTCCCATAGACGTTGGCTGTAGTTTGGAGTTCAGAGTCTAGGATTGAAGCGTACCTGTCAGATCCTACAAAAAAAAATGTTACTCAGTACCTAATCCTGACCATGTACATATACAATTTATGTCTCTAATACTTGCAGTGGGGCAAAAAAGTATTTAGTCAGCCACCAATTGTGCAAGTTCTCCCACTTAAAAAGATGAGAGAGGCCTGTAATTTTCATCATAGGTATACCTCAACTATGAGAGACATAATGAGAAAAAAATCCATAAAATCACATTGTCTGATTTTTAAAGAATGTATTTGCAAATTATGGTGGAAAATAAGTATTTGGTCCATAAGAAAAGTTAATCTCAATACTTTGCTATATACCCTTTGTTGGCAATGACAGAGATCAAACATTTTCTGTAAGTCTTCATAAGGTTTTCACACACTGTTGCTGGTATTTTGGACCATTCCTCCATGCAGATCTCCTCTAGAGCAGTGATGTTTTGGGGCTGTCGCTGGGCAACACAGACTTTCAACTCCCTCCAAAGGTTTTCAATGGGGTTGTGATCTGGAGACTGGCTAGGCCACTCCAGGACCTTGAAATGCTTCTTACGAAGCCACTCCTTCATTGCCCGGGTGATGTGTTTGGGATCATTGTCATGCTGAAAGACCCAGCCACGTTTCATCTTCAATTTCTATGCTGATGGAAGGAGGTTTTCACTCAAAATCTCACAATACATGGCCCAGTTGATTGTTTTCTTTACACGGATCAGTCATCCTGGTCCCTTAGCAGAAAAACAGCCCCAAAGCATGATGTTTCCACACCCAGGCTTCACAGTAGGTATGGTGTTCTTTAGATTCAACCCAGCATTCTTTCCCCTCCAAACACGACAAATTGAGTTTTTACCAAAAAGTTCTACTTTGGTTTCATCTGACCATAGGACATTCTCCCAATCCTCTTCTGGATTATCCAAATGCTCTCTAGCAAACTTCAGATGGGCCTGGACATGTACTGACTTAAGCAGGGGGACACGTCTGGCACTGCATGATTTGAGTCCCTAGCAGCGTACTGTGTTACCGATGGTAGCCTTTGTTACTTTGGTCCCAGCTCTCTGAAGGTCATTCACTAGGTTCACCCGTGTGGTTTGGGGATTTTTGCTCACCCTTTTTGGGATCATTTTGAGACCATGGGGTGAGATCTTGCAAGGAGCCCCAAATCGAGGGAGATTATCAGTGGTTTTGTAGACAGTTGATTTCTTCACACCAAGCTGCCTGCCTATTGCAGATTCAGTCTTCCCAGCCTGGTGCAGGTCTACAATCTTGTTTCTGGTGTCCTTTGACAGCTCTTTGATCTTGGCCATAGTGGAGTTCAGAGTGTGACTGTTTGAGGGTGTGGACAGATGTAATGAGTGGAGGACAGAGGAGACTCTTAAAGAAGAAGATACAGGTCTGTGAGAGCCAGAAATCTTGCTTGTTTGTAGGTGGCAAAATACTTATTTTCCACTTTAATTTGCAAAATAAATTCTTTAAAGATCAGACAATGTGAGTTCATGTATTTTTTTTTCTCATTCTGTCTCTCATAGTTAAGGTATACCTATGATGAAAATTACAGGCCTCTCATCTTTTTAAGTGGGAGAACTTGCACAATTGGTGGCTGACTAAATACTTTTTTACCCCACTATACAGGTAGGCTATAAAGGTAGAAGCGGCACTCCGGCTTGTAGTGCCGCTCAAGCAAAGAAAGTCTCTATTGTCGAGCCGAAACGTTGCCTGCACAGATGTGTGAATAAAACTTTGTGATTGTTTCACCTACAAGCCGGAGTGCCGCTTCTACCTTATATATATATATATATATATATATATATATATATATATATATACAAAAAATATAATAATATTTTCTGTAGCTCATTGTCTTTAACCCCTTAACGACGCAGGACGTATATTTACGTCCTGCGCCGGCTCCCGCGATATGAAGCGGGATCGCGCCGCGATCCCGCATCATATCGCGTCGGTCCCGACGCTAATCAACGGCCGGGACCCGCGGCTAATACCACACATCGCCGATCGCGGCGATGTGCGGTATTAACCCTTTAGAAGCGGCGGTCAAAGCGGACCGCCGCTTCTAAAGTGAAACTGAAAGTGACCCGGCTGCTCAGTCGGGCTGTTCGGGACCGCCGCGGTGAAATCGCGGCATCCCGAACAGCTGACCGGACACCGGGAGGGCCCTTACCTGCCTCCCCGGTGTCCGATCGACGAATGACTGCTCCGTGCCTGAGATCCAGGCAGGAGCAGTCAAGCGCCGATAATGCTGATCACAGGCGTGTTAATACACGCCAGTGATCAGCATAGGAGATCAGTGTGTGCAGTGTTATAGGTCCCTATGGGACCTATAACACTGCAAAAAAAAAGTAAAAAAAAAGTGTTAATAAAGGTCATTTAACCCCTTCCCTAATAAAAGTTTTAATCACCCCCCTTTTCCCAGAAAAAAAATAAAACAGTGTAAAAAAAATAAAAATAAACATATGTGGTATCGCCACGTGCGTAAATGTCCGAACTATAAAAATATATCATTAATTAAGCCGTGCGGTGGAAAAAAATTCCAAAGTCCAAAAAAGCGTATTTTGATCACTTTTTATAACATTAAAAAATGAATAAAAAGTGATCAAAAAGTCTGATCAAAACAAAAATCATACAGATAAAAACTTCAGATTATGGCGCAAAAAATGAGTCCTCATACCGCCCTGTACGTGGAAAAATCAAAAAGTTATAGGGGTCAGAAGATGACATTTTTAAACGTATAAATTTTCCTGCATGTAGTTATGATTTTTTCCAGAAGTACGACAAAATCAAACCTATATAAGTAGGGTATCATTTTAACCGTATGGACCTACAGAATAATGATAAGGTGTAATTTTTACCGAAATATGCACTGCGTAGAAACGGAAGCCCCCAAAAGTTACAAAATAGCGTTTTTTTTTCGATTTTGTCGCACAATGATTTTTTTTTCCGTTTCGACGTGCATTTTTGGGTAAAATGACTAATGTCACTGCAAAGTAGAATTGGCGACGCAAAAAATAAGCCATAATATGGATTTTTAGATGGAAGATTGAAAGGGTTATGATTTTTAAAAGGTAAGGAGGAAAAAACGAAAGTGCAAAAACGGAAAAACCCTTAAGGGGTTAAAATCCTCACAGGGCATGGCTTATTCTTTGTCCTATTCTGTGACCTAGTCCCAAGCATCTGTGAAGAGATGACAAGCTCGTCTCTCCCTTATGCTTCTCAGCCCCTCAGCAAACCACTCAGCTGTAGAGGAATGGAGCTGGGGAGCTGAAGGAGAAGGAGCCAGCCCACAGGATATAAGCGGTGGGGTCAGGGGTGGATCCAGAGTCTAGAGGCAGTGGACTAACCCTTTAGTTCCCCCCACATCAGGTTGACAGTATAGTTCCCCCACATTAGGTTGGCAGCATAGTTCCCCCACATTAGGTTAGAAGCATAGTTCCCCCACATTAGGTTGGCAGCATAGTTCCCCCACATTAGTTTGGCAGTATAATTCCCCAACATTAGGTTGGCAGCATAGTTCCCCCATATTAGGTTGGCAGTATAATTCCCCAACATTAGGTTGGCAGTATAGTTCCCCCCACATTAGGTTGGAAGTATAGTTCCCCCACGTTAGGTTGGCAGTATAGTTCCCCCACATTAGGTTGGCAGTATAGTCCCCCCCCACATTAGGTTGACAGTATAGTCCGTCCCCCCCCCCCCCCCCACATTAGGTTGGCAGTATAATACCCACCCCCACATTACAGTGGGAATCAAAAGTTTGGGCACCCCAGGTAAAAAATTGTATTAATGTGCATAAAGAAGCCAAGGAAAGATGGGAAAATCTCCAAAAGGCATCATATTACAGATTAGACATTCTTATAATATGTCAACAAAAGTTAGATTTTATTTCCCTCATTTACACTTTCAAAATAACAAAAAACAAAAAAATGGCGTCTGCAAAAGTTTGGGCACCCTGCAGAGTTAATATCTTGTACTGCCCCCTTTGGCAAGTATCACAGCTTGTAAATGCTTTTTGTAGCAAGCCAAGAGTCTTTCAATTCTTGTTTGAGGTATCTTTGCCCATTCTTCCTTACAAAAGTCTTCCAGTTCTTTGAGATTTCTGGGCTGTCTGTCACGCACTGCTCTTTTAAGGTCTATCCATAGATTTTCAATTATGTTGAGGTCAGGAGATTGTGAAGGCCATGGCAAAACCTTCAGTTTACGCTTCTCGATGTAATCCTCCGACGTGTGTTTAGGATCATTATGCATTTGTAGAAGCCATCCTCTCTTTAACTACAGCTTTTTTACAGATGGGATCAAGTTAGCATCCAAAATTTGTTGAAATTTTTTTGAATCCATTTTCCTTCTACTCGTGAGATGTTCCCTGTGCCACTGGCTGCAATACAACCCCAAAGTATGATTGATCCACCCCTGTGTTTAACAGTTGGACTGAGGTTCTTTTCATTAAATTCTGTTCCCCTTCTTCTCCAAACGTACCTTTGCTCATTCCGGCCAAAAAGTTCGATTTTAACCTCATGGGTCCACAGAACTTGTTTCCAAAATGCATCAGGCTTGTCTATATGTTCATTTGAAAAGTTCAAACACAGATTTTTGTGGTGAGGACGTAGAGGACACTCTTTATAGTGGAATAGTGTACCACAACTCCAGTGTCTGCCAGATCTTTCTGGAGGGATTGTGCAGTCAAACGTGGGTTTTGAATTGTATTCCTCACAATCCTGTGAGCTGTTCTGTCTGATATTTTTCTTGGTCTTCCAGATCTTGCTTTAACTTCCACTGTTCCTGATGACTGCCATTTCTTAATTACATTCGAACAGAGGATATTGACATCTGAAAATGTTTTGCTATCTTCTTACAGCCTTCTCCTGATTTGTGAGCGTCAACTATTTTCAGTTTCAGATTTCTAGACAACTGCTTAGAAGAACCCATGGTGCTGATTGTTGGGGCAAGGTCAGATGAGTCTGGGCATTTAAAACATTTGAGATTCATATTATTATATGAAGTTTAATAGGAGAGCATATGTTTTGGGTCCATAGTTAAATGTAGCCAAACTTGTTGTTAGGCAGCTCTATTCAAACTACACCCGGGTGTCACGATCACACCGTATCAGTCCAGCTAAGACGCTAGAGAGAGTGTGATGGTGCAAGGGTCAAGGCCACCAGACCTCTGGGTATCCACTACTAGTCCCAGCAAGTCACCAAATTAACCCTTAGATAAATGTGTTTCCACCAGAGCTGCCTTCAGAAAGGTGAGCTCATATATTTAGATATCAAAGACCAGAGCTGATTAATTAAACATTGAATCTGATAAAAGGTATCGCAGTGCTATATATATATATATATATATATATATATATAAATACAGAAACAAATGACATACAGGTATAAAAATATATAAAAGAGTTTGGCAAGGCAAGTTCAGAAAACAAAAATGAAGTTCTTACAGCATGATGGTATAGCCGTCCTTGTCAGTGAGAGTCCAGCTCTTGTCAGCTTTTGGCACAGCCTTGAACACCAGTTGAGTCCAGCATTTTAAATCTTATCCCTGCTTCTTTGGAGGGAAACTCCATTCCCCCCCTCCCCTCTGATCCCACCAGGTGGGGTATCTCTCTTCCTGACCCCTTATCTGTTTGATTATATGATGGGACCAGAGACCCCTTACATCCTGCTGCTTCAAAGGGCCTTTGACTTCAAAAGAGCACACAGACCCCAAGTGACTGCAATACACAAACACACAGTCTGAATGACCCTCACCCCAGGTCTTAGTTTATACACAGATACAATTATAAAACAGATGTATGTTTCCATAATCAGACCTTGGGCCTGACACCTCCCCCTTAAGATGGAGACAGAGAGATCTGGCCTCTCCAGGCTGATAGATCTGTCTCCATTAACCATCTATTTCTTTTCTTTACACCACAGGCCCTGCATTCCCAGGCAAAGATGGCACTGAAGGGGCCTATTTCCTCATTTAGCTGCCTTTTCTTTTCAGCTAAGAGCTGTGGATTGATCTCCCCATCCTGAAGGGATCCCTGGCTCTTAGCTTCCTCCACTAGGTCCAGTAGGGGATCACTACCCAGCCCTTCCTCTGGTGCACTGCATACACTGAGTACCACCTCCTCAGGGTCATAGTATGCCATATTAATGTGGTACTGTCTCTGCCTCTGACCTTTCTCATCAAGGGCAACTACATATGTGGTGGGTTCTATGCGCTGCAGAATGGGAAAGGGACCCTCCCAGGCAGCCTTCAACTTATTCTGCCTGATGGGGTTCAGAACCATTACCTTCTGTCCCACTTCATAGACCCGGTCCCTTGCATTGTGATCATACCAGTACTTCTGCCTGGACTGTGCTGCTATGAGGTTGTCATGTACCAGCCCAGTCAATGTCTGCATCCTGTCCCTGAATCTCAGAGCATTCTCCACCACAGAAGTCTCAGGGGCATGTAGCCCCCCGTCCCATTCTTCCCTAACTAAATCTCGGGGTCCCCGCACTTTGTGACCATATAATAACTCAAAGGGCGAGAAACCTGTAGACTCTTGGGGTACCTCCCTGTAAGCAAATAACAGATGGGGTAAATACTTTTCCCAGTCTCTGCCCTCCGATTCTACAAATGTTTTTAGCATTTGTTTCAAGGTGCCATTGTTACCGGACACTCTGTCCAACCAATGTAGAGGGTTGTGATCAGTTATGACAGTAAAATCCCTGCCATACAGGTATGGCTGTAATTTTTGCAAAGCCCAGACCACAGCTAGACATTCCTTCTCTATGACCGCATAGGCCACTCCCAAATGTCCTGCCAGGGGGGTCTCATGGGCCAACCTCAGCAGCTCTTTCCTGTACTGCCTAGGAACCACTAACGGCCTTTCTCCCTCCTGGGCCCCTATCATGCCTTTGGAAAGGGACTCCTAGTACAAGATATCATTTTCCCAATATACCCGATGCCCCTCTGTGTCAACATCTGTATGCTCAGCACGTTGTCTCAGCCCTTCAAGGGAAGGGGGCACTGCGCAGAGCTTCCCGGAAATGCTAATTTCCCTCCCCCATCTTGGGGCATCAGGGAGCACATTTCCCCCAGGTGAACTAGCATCTCCACCTTCCTCTCCCTCAGTTCCAGACATAACAATGTTACAGGCATCATACACAGGGCTATCACTCCTTCCCTCCTCCTCCTCCTTAGGCTCACAGGATTGGGACATATCACTCACTGCTGGTCCCTCATCCTTACATGTCACCAGGGGCACACCAACCCCTCCCCCTAGCCCATCTCCACTGGGTTTTGGCATTGGCAATGCATTGTCACCACATTTTACAATACACCCCATTTCACTTTTGGAAAACATTACTGGTTCAGTCACAGGTAAACATTTATCAATCCCCTGCACTCCCTCCCAGTTACCACATTTCACAATACACCCCATTTCACTTTTGGAAAACATTACTGGTTCAGTCATAGGTAAACATTTATCAATCCCCTGCACTCCCTCCCAGTTACCACATTTCGCAGTGTCTCCCAAAGTCTCGCACAGTACCTCAGAATGAACAGGGCTCTCTCCTAGCCCTTCTGGTGTGCAGTTAGTGTCCTCTGGAGCATAATGACAGAGCATCCGACCCAAATCATTCCCCAGCAGAACATTAACAGGGATGTCCTCAGAGACCCCCACCTCCCGCAAACCTTTGTCTGTACCCCAATCCAGGTACACACGGGCCATGGGCACAGCCGGCCGCACACCTCCAATTCCTTTTAAAGCCATGGTTCTTCCAGGGATGATGTCCTCTGTATCCACCACTTCAGGCCGCACCAAGGTAAAGGAGGCTCCAGAATCTTGCAAACCCACTGTCACCCGGTCACCCACAGTTACACTCTGCAGGTTATCCGCTCTTTTCTCCACCGCTCCGGACACCAGAAGAACGGCTGTGTGTCCTCCAGCTACTGGTTGAGAATTCTTTTTGTTGAGGCAAGTGGCACTCAGGTGCCCAATATTGTTGCATCTGTAACATCGGCAGGTGTCCCCTTGACCCAATGTGGCTCCTGTTGCTTTTGGTGCTGATGGCAAGAATTTTCCGGCTGGCTTGGTGCTGCTGGTGGTGCTCTGTGGGTGTGTGGCTCCCCTCCAGGTACTTGCTCCAGCTTGTGCAGAGCCACGCTTTGCTGTTGGTGCCCGGTTGTTGGCAAAGTCATCTCCAAGTTCTGCTGCTTCCGTTGCTGTCTTGGGCTTGCGGTCCAATATCCACTCTCTGGCTTCAAAGCTCTGTGTTTGGAGAAACTGATCCAGGACCATCAAGTCCTCCAGGGCCTCATAGGTAGTGACTTGTAGGCCCCCAGTCCATTGCCTGAATGCAGTCCTTAGCTGACCTGCACGTTGAGTGCAGCTTTCTGTGGCACTTTGTTGCAAAGTCCGAAACTTTTTCCGATAAGCCTCTGGAGTCAGATTAAAACTTTTTAGCAGGGCAGATTTTATTGCCTCATAGTCCGGGTCACTCTCAGAGGGTGCGATACTATACTTGTTAGAGAAATGTTATTGTATTTTTTCTTTGATGTTTTCTACCTTGTCTGTTTTGATAATATAAAAAAAACGACAAAACTTGAATAAATAAACAGTTATATAAAAAAAAAAATTTGAGATTGACATCACCTGGTCTTCCCAGATGATGATTGAGAACAATCCATGACACTGGCAGGTCTCAGCTTTGCAAAGGGGGCAGAGCATGCTATAAATTCTGCAGGGTGTCCAAACTTTTGCAGACACCATTTTTTTGTTTTCTGTTATTTTGAAAGTGTAAATGATGGAAATAAAATCTAACTTTTGTTGACATATTATAAGAATGTCTAATCTGTAATTTGATGCCTTTTGGAGATTTTTCCATCTTTCCTTGGCTTCTTTATGCACATTAATACAAATTTTTACCTGGGGTGCCCAAACTTTTGATCCCCACTGTAGGTTGGCAGTATAGTATAGTACCCCCCACATTAGGTTGGCAGTATAGTTCTCCCACATTAGGTAGGCAGTGCCCCCACAGACATACAGCCTCCAGCCTCCATGTTAAGTTACCAGCGGCACGTCAGCTTAAGTGCTCCGACCACCGATCGGAGCACCGAAGCTGACGTGCCGCTGGTAACTTACCATGGCGGCCAGCACGCGTCCTACTCCTCCATGTTCTGCTCCTATGGACGCACGCACGGGATATCAGTGACGTCCCTGCGTGCGCTATCTCCCGGCGGCTGTGTGTTTAAAGTTAATGCGGGTTGCAGAGAGTTAAGCGGGGCATCCTTTTGTCCAGAAAAGATCTTTTGGGACATAGGGATGTCCTTAATTGCCCCACCATTGTGGGAGGGCAATTTCCCCACCACTGGGTGGGTTGTGGGGAGAGTTAGGGATGCAACTCTGGCTCCTTACATAATATGGCCAAGCAGGCGCTGGCTGCAGACGCTGGCTCTCACCTCTCCCTATTCTATGAGCCATCTCTTGTCCATGACTCATGGACAAGGGTGACAACAAAGTGTGACTCATTAGTGTCCCAACCAAAGGGTGAGCAAGGAAGAGATGTACCCAAGAGTGCTCCCATACTTCAGTCACCTTATCTGTGGAGAATTTTGCCCAAGACTGTAATTGCATTTCTTCTGAACCAAGTTAAGAACAGAGGATCCTGTTATTCATAACCCTCTATTAGGCATCTCAATCTGCATCACAACATTGAGGCAAGCAGCCCGGACAAAACCTTGGAATACTTGTGTGACCGCTCGAGTCCAACAGACCATGACTGGCTGCAGCAATGCAGGGCCCAGCCAGACTCACAGGTTATGTCTCCATAAAAGTGTCCTTCCTCTAGGATGTGCAACGATTGCGACCTATTACTCTTAAAGGGGTACTGGGTGCGGGCGGCAATGGGTTGTGACGTCACAGCCATGCCCCTCGTGGCGTCACGCCATGCCCCCTCAATACAAGTCTATGGGAGGGGGCGTAGCGTCTGCCACACCCCCTCCCATAGACTTGCATTGAGGGGGTTCGGCATGACATCACGAGGGGTGTGTCCGTGATGTCACAACTCCGGCTGCCCGCAGCCAGCTTTCTAAATGAACGCCAGGTGCTGCACAGAGATCGCAGGGGTCCCAGCTGCAGGACCCCAGCGTTCAGACATCTTATCCCCTATCCTTTTGACAGGGGATAAGATGTCTAGGGGCGGAGTACCCCTTTAAACCCTCTCCTGCTCCAGATCCCTCTTCTGGCCAGACAACTGGACACATGAGTGTGTCGCGGACCAGCCCTCAGTAAATCAGGTCCAATGCCAGAACGACCTCAGTCAGGACACTCACTGTATGTCGCCTCCTTCCCTTATGTAAAAATTATTGTAGAAGGTGTACCATTGGAGGCATTGATAGATACAGGGTCACAAGTGTCTACTATACCTAAAAATGTTTTCTATCAGCATTGGGATGCTAGATTATTGTGTGAACTGGAGGATGTTAACTTCAGAGTAGTTGCGGGTAATGGGCAACCAGCCCCCAGACATGGATACTGGGAGACAACTATTCAGTTGGGAGAGAATGTACTTAGCGGGCAGAGAGTGATTGTAACTAATATGACAGATAAGGAGTCTGCTGAATTTATACTGGGGATGAACATTATGAAAAACTGTTTTGTTGAAATAGTAGATGCTTCGCATGCCTCTCTTCCCCATGTGATTGCTAGCCAGGAGGTACTATTGACCCGCTGACCCCAAAGGTGACCTATGGGCTCCCTGCTAGTCTCCCCCATATAAGCCCTGGGTGTAGCTATCCTTGCTCTCTCTTTGTGCTCTGCTCTCTCTTTGTGCTGAGGTCCAGTCAAGTCAAGTCATGCCTATAGTGTGTGTCCAGAGCAGTGGAGGCCTCAAGTCAAGTTCTGCAGCCACAAGTCAAGTGCAAGTAAGCTGAAGTCACTGTCCTGTTAGTCAAGGTAGTGGCCTTGACTAAAGTCTCCTGTCTACTACAAGTCCCAGCAAGCCTGCGAGGCCTCTGTGTCACTGGTCACCTCCTTGGGCCCCGGCTGTACTGCATAGACTGTAACTGACTGTCTACCCTCAGTAAAGCTACCATTGTCCGTAACTAGGGCGTCGGTGTCTTCATTGCCCTCGTGCTCAGCCCAGGATCCAGCGGTATACCTTCAGGTGGTTAAAGGCTAAACCATGTCCTGGCATCACAAACACAAGGGGTTAATACCATCTGTTGTGGGATGTTGTTACCCAAGGGGCATCCCAAGCCCTTATCACACCCCGCCACCACCACATTTATTATTGTCAATATCCGGCTCTGTAAATTATTACTGAGCACCGCATATTTGAGCCCTATTGCCAGCATGTAGTTTTGACAGCTTCGATGTACATAATACCGCCAAAATAATTGTATTATTTCCCTCCACAGAGAAATTGCTTGGTTCCGTGCAATTATTGTTATACCAATGTCAGATATTGTGGATAAGAGGAAAATAGGCAGGGAATGAGGGAAAAAAAGTGTATAATAAAGAAAGGAGAATAGACAATAGAGAAAAGCATTGCTTCTATTATGTATAGTATCCTGCTGCCGACTGTTAGATGCCACACTGATACATTGACGGCCTGCGATACAAAGCCACTGTCCCAAAAGTTCCTATTAAAGCTGATTCGTAACATCGGACGAGGAAATTATTTTTTTGTGTGGCTTTTTAAACACATCATTCTGTGTTGTTCAGAAATGACAACATTTAGCAGTGAAAAGGTTAAATATTGCTGCGATTCCCCCCCCCCCCCCCCCCCCCGAAGCTGCTAGTTATTTCACCTATTATACACATGGCATCAATAGAGGAGGCGGACAGCAAGTACATGATGAAAACAATGCTATTATCTATTATGAAAACTGTTATAGGGTGAAATAATGAAGAATATCTGTAAGAGGATTATGCAAAGCGATCTTTAGTAAGGGATCTGATGTTCCATTCAATGAGCAAAAACGTCTATATGTGCAAAGGAGATCAGGTACATTGATATTCATAAATAATGTTTATAGTAACATAATTCATAAAGCACCAATCTATTCTGTGACATTTAAGAAGTAAAATGACAAGAAAGGTGAACAGTGGACAAAGAGAATGTGAGGAGTAACGCAATGGGGAAAATTATGTAGAGGGGACCAGTCCATTGTATTGGTTGTAACGCCTAAAATTTCAATCCGGAAATTCTATAGCGTGAACCCAGCCTTACAGGACACCACTGCTGCATCAGGTTGTTACGCCGAGCGCTCCGGGCCCCTGCTCCTCCCCGGAGCACTTGCGGCGTTCCTCTCTCTGCAGCGCCCCGGTCAGACCCGCTGACCGGGAGAGCTGCACTGACATTGCCGGCAGGGATGCGATTCGCATAGCGGGACGCGCCCGCTCGCGAATCGCATCCCAAGTCACTTACCTGTCCGGGCCCCCGGCTGTCATGTCCTGGCGCGCGCGGCTCCGCTCCTTAGGGCGCGCGCGCGCGCCAGCTCTCTAAGATTTAAAGGGCCAGTGCACCAATGATTGGTGCCTGGCCCAATTAGCCTAATTAGCTTCCACCTGCTCCCTGGCTTTAATACCTCACTTCCCCTGCACTCCCTTGCCGGATCTTGTTGCCTTGTGCCAGTGTAAGCGTTTAGTGTTGTCCAAGCCTGTGTTTGCAGATCTTCTGCTATCCATATTGACTACGAACCTTGCCGCCTGCCCCGACCTGGCCGCACGAGAGATTCCTGCCAACCTGCAAGAACTTATCCATTTGGCCACCCGCATTGACATGCGTTTTTCTGAGAGACACCAGGAGCTCCGCCAGGAAAAAGACATTGATCTCTGGGCACCTCTCTCACAGTATCCTCTGCAATCTACCCCTGTGCCTCCCGCCGAGGAGGCTATGCAAGTGGATCGGTCTCGCCTGACCCACGAAGAGAGGACTCGCCGTAGGGATAACAATTTATGTCTGTACTGCACTAGTACCGAACACTTCTTGGTGGATTGCCCTATTTGTCCTCCACGTCTGGGAAACGCACGCACGCACCCAGCTCACGTGGGTGTGGCGTCTCTGGGTACGAAATCTGCTTCTCCACGTCTCACTGTGCCCGTGCGGATTTCTCCTTCTGCCAACTCCTCCCTCTCAGCCGTGGCCTGCTTGGACTCTGGTGCTTCTGGAAATTTTATTCTGGACTCATTTGTGAATAAGTTCTGCATCCCGGTGACCCGTCTCGTCAAGCCGCTCTACATTACTTCCGTCAACGTAGTGAAGTTGGACTGTACTGTGCGCTACCGCACAGAACCTCTCTTAATGTGCATTGGATCCCATCATGAAAAGATTGAATTGTTCGTCCTTCCCAACTGTACCTCTGAAGTCATCCTCGGTCTGCCATGGCTCCAGCATCATTCTCCCACCCTTGACTGGACCACCGGGGAGATCAAGAATTTGGGTCCTGCTTGCCGCAAGAGATGCCTCACGTCTCCTCCCAGTCCCGTCAGGCAAACCTCAGTGTCTCCTCCTACACCTGGTCTCCCCGACTGTGCCGTGCCTCCTCATGGCCCCCGTCCTGGTGACACCCTGCCCCGTGCCAAGCTTCACCCTCTGCGCTCCCTCCCCATTCCCACTCCTGCTGTACTGCCTGCCTTTGAGGAAACCTTACAATCGCTCCCAGTGTCCTCGTCCCATGTGAAGCAATTGCCGGACAAAAAAAGGGGGAGACCTAAGAGGGGGTACTGTTACGCCGAGCGCTCCGGGTCCCTGCTCCTCCCTGGAGCGCTCGCGGCGTTCCTCTCTCTGCAGCGCCCCGGTCAGACCCGCTGACCGGGAGCGCTGCACTGACATTGCCGGCGGGGATGTGATTCGCATGGCGGGACGCGCCCGCTCGCGAATCGCATCCCAAGTCACTTACCTGTCCCGGCCCCCGGCTGTCATGCCCTGGCGCGCGGCTCTGTTCCTTAGGGCGCGCGCGCGCCAGCTCTCTAAGATTTAAAGGGCCAGTGCACCAATGATTGGTGCCTGGCCCAATTAGCCTAATTAGCTTCCACCTGCTCCCTGGCTATAATACCTCACTTCCCCTGCACTCCCTTGCCGGATCTTGTTGCCTTGTGCCAGTGTAAGCGTTTAGTGTTGTCCAAGCCTGTGTTTCCAGATCTTCTGCTATCCATATTGACTACGAACCTTGCCGCCTGCCCCGACCTTCTGCTACGTCTGACCTTGCCTCTGCCTAGTCCTTCTGTCCCACGCCTTCTCAGCAGTCAGCGAGGTTGAGCCGTTGCCGGTGGATACGACCTGGTTGCTACCGCCGCAGCAAGACCATCCCGCTTTGCGGCGGGCTCTGGTGAATACCAGTAGCATCTTAGAACCGGTCCACCGACACGGTCCACGCCAATCCCTCGCTGACACAGAGGATCCACATCCAGCTAGCCGAATCGTGACACAGGTCAGTCCGTGCTGAGCCATAGTGTGACACGTTGACCACATGGAACCTGGAAGAAGATGGCAGCGGAGAGGTGTAGCGTAATACCGGGACACCGAGGGAGTTGGCAGCAGGTGAATTTGGTTTATTGTTTTACATGCTGGCAGCCTGGGCATAATGCAGAAAAAAATGTTTAGCACAAGACTTCTCCTTTAAAATCATCACAAAAACTATGCCCCAGCGAGAGATTCATGGCATGGGTTTCCATGGCCGAGCAGCTGCAAACAAGCCTTTCACCACCAAGCATATGTCAAGCATTGGATGCAGTGGTCATAAGCATGCGACGAATGTTACGAGTCTTGATTTGGCGAATGCCAGGAGCACGTTACCTGCCTGACTGCACTGTACCAGCTGTCAAGCTTAGGCTACATTCACATCACGTTTTTGCAATACAGTTTTGTATCAGGTTTTGTTTTTCAAAAAACATATGTCTCAAAACCGGATCGTGTACAACCGTATTGTCACGATCCCGGCTGGCAGGAGGTGGATCCTCTGTGCCAGAGAGGGATTGGCGTGGACCGTGCTAGTGGACCGGTTCTAAGTCACTACTGGTTTTCACCAGAGCCCGCCGCAAAGCGGGATGGTCTTGCTGCGGCGGTAGTGACCAGGTCGTATCCACTAGCAACGGCTCAACCTCTCTGACTGCTGAAGATAGGCGCGGTACAAGGGAGTAGACAGAAGCAAGGTCGGACGTAGCAGAAGGTCGGGGCAGGCAGCAAGGATCGTAGTCAGGGGCAACGGCAGGAGGTCTGGAACACGGGCTAGGAACAAACAAGGGAACGCTTTCACTAGGCACAAGGGCAACAAGATCCGGCAAGGGAGTGCAGGGGAAGTGAGGTATAAGTAGGGAGTGCACAGGTGGAAACTAATTAAGCTAATTGGGAAGATTGGGCCAGGCACCAACATTGGTGCACTGGCCCTTTAAATTGCAGAGACCCGGCGCGCGCGCGCCCTAGGGAGCGGGGCCGCGCGCGCCGGGACAGGACCGACGGAGAGCGAGTCAGGTACGGGGACCGGGGTGCGCATCGCGAGCGGGCGCCACCCGCATCGTGAATCGCATCCCGGCTGGAGGCGGTATCGCAGCGCACCCGGTCAGTGGATCTGACCGGGGCGCTGCAGCAACGAGGATGAGGCGAGCGCTCCGGGGAGGAACGGGGACCCGGAGCGCTCGGCGTAACAGTACCCCCCCCCTTGGGTCTCCCCCTCTTCTTGGGGCCAAAGAACCTGAGGAAAAAAAACTCAATTTTTCCGTGATGAGGTCCGATGCACATTAGGAGGGGTTCTGTGCGGAAACGCACGAGACAGTCCAATCTTTCATTGTTAACACAATAGATGTAGAGGGGTCTGGCGAGACTGGTCACAGGGACGTAGAACCTGTTGATAAGAGAGGTCAAAAAATTTTTTCCTGCAGATCCGGAATCCAAGAAGACCATAGTAGAGAAGGAGAAGGTAGAGGCAGATATCCGCACAGGCACAGTAAGGCGTGGAGAAGCAGAGTTGACATCAAGAACTGTGTCACCTTTGTGCGGAGTCAGCGTACGTCTTTCCAGGCGGGGAGGACGGATAGGACAATCCTTCAGGAAGTGTTCGGTACCGGCATAGTACAGGCAAAGATTCTCCATGCGGCGTCGTGTCCTCTCTTGAGGTGTCAAGCGAGACCGGTCAACTTGCATAGCCACCGCGGCGGGAAGCACAGGAACGGATTGCAGAGGACCAGAGGAGAGAGGAGCCGGGGAGAAAAAACGCCTCGTGCGAACAAAGTCCATATCCAGGCGGAGCTCCAGACGCCATCCGGAAGAACGCATGTCAATGCGAGTGGCAAGATGAATGAGTTCATGTCGGTTAGCAGGAGTTTCTCGTGCGGCCAGAACATCTTTAATGTTGCTGGATAGGCCTTTTTTAAAGGTCGCGCAGAGAACCTCACTATTCCAGGACAACTCGGAAGCAAGAGCACGGAACTGAATGGCGTACTCGCCAACGGAAGAAACACCCTGGGCCAGGTTCAGCAGGGCAGTCTCGGCAGAAGAAGCTCGGGCAGGCTCCTCGAAGACACCACGGACCTCAGCGAAGAAGGACTGGACTGTGGCTGTGGCAGGATCATTGCGGTCCCCATCAAATTTGTCCGGCAGGGACAAGCAGGGGTTAGGAGCGGCCGGTTGCTGCGGAGGAGTTGCAGGAGCCGGCGGAGGAGATGGTTGTTGCGGCTGTAGCTGTGACTGAAGTTGCTGTATCTGCGGCTGCAACTGCTGTGTCTGTGACTGAAGATGCAGTGTCACGGAGGTCAAGTATGCCAGCTGTTGATCTCGTTGGGCGATCTTTAGGGCTAGCTGGGCGACCAGTGTAGGAACTTCAGCGGGATCCATGGCCTTTCCAGAAAGGAGACCACGGCAGAGTCTAGAGTCCCCATCAAATTTGTCCGGCAGGGACAAGCAGGGGTTAGGAGCGACCGGTTGCTGCGGAGGAGTTGCAGGAGCCGGCGGAGGAGATGGTTGTTGCAGCTGTAGCTGTGACTGAAATTGTGACTGAAGCTGCTGTATCTGTGACTGAAAATGCAGTGTCACGGAGGTCAAGTATGCCAGCTGGTGATCTCGTTGGGCGATCTTTAGGGCTAGCTGGGCGACCAGTGTAGGATCTTCAGCGGGATCCATGGCCGGATCTACTGTCACGATCCCGGCTGGCAGGAGGTGGATCCTCTGTGCTAGAGAGGGATTGGCGGGGACCGTGCTAGTGGACCGGTTCTAAGTCACTACTGGTTTTCACCAGAGCCCGCCGCAAAGCGGGATGGTCTTGCTGCGGCGGTAGTGACCAGGTCGTATCCACTAGCAACGGCTCAACCTCTCTGACTGCTGAAGATAGGCGCGGTACAAGGGAGTAGACAGAAGCAAGGTCGGACGTAGCAGAAGGTCGGGGCAGGCAGCAAGGATCGTAGTCAGGGGCAACGGCAGGAGGTCTGGAACACGGGCTAGGAACAAACAAGGGAACGCTTTCACTAGGCACAAGGGCAACAAGATCCGGCAAGGGAGTGCAGGGGAAGTGAGGTATAAGTAGGGAGTGCACAGGTGGAAACTAATTAAGCTAATTGGGAAGATTGGGCCAGGCACCAACATTGGTGCACTGGCCCTTTAAATTGCAGAGACCCGGCGCGCGCGCGCCCTAGGGAGCGGGGCCGCGCGCGCCGGGACAGGACCGACGGAGAGCGAGTCAGGTACGGGGACCGGGGTGCGCATCGCGAGCGGGCGCCACCCGCATCGCGAATCGCATCCCGGCTGGAGGCGGTATCGCAGCGCACCCGGTCAGTGGATCTGACCGGGGCGCTGCAGCAACGAGGATGAGGCGAGCGCTCCGGGGAGGAACGGGGACCCGGAGCGCTCGGCGTAACACGTATATAACTCTGTACGGTTTTAAACCATATATGGTTTGAAAACGGATGTACGTTTGCATATGGTTTAGTACATTTTTTGGAAGAAAAAAAAATGTATGCGGTTTTATGTTTGTCCTTTACATTAAATAAAGTTCTTCTTGTTCTATTGATTTTCCAAGGAAAACTGGGAGTAGTTTTCTTTGGACTTTAGCCTTGCTAGTGTGGTGAAAGGAGAAGCAAGTGTTTTCCAGAGCTCAGCTATTTTTCTTGTGTGTATAAATACCAAGATATATATTCCAAGATGATATTTGCACCATTTTTGCATGGATAGGGGATAAGATGCCTGATCGCGGGGGTACCGCCGCCTCCTGTCATGCCCCCTCCCATAGGCTTGCATTGAGGGGGCGGAACGTGGTCACACGAGGCGGAGCCGTGACGTCACTATGCTCCGTCCCCGTGATTGCCAGTAATCAGACAGGAGTGAGCACGCTCCGGGGGCTGATTCTAACGGGGTGCGGCGTGGAAGTCCCCAGCGGCGGGACTCCCGCGATCAGGCATCTTATCCCCTATCCTTTGGATAGGGGATAAGATGTCTTAGCGCCGGAGTACCCCTTTAAGGCAATACCCGGAAAAATTCCAGGATTACCTTAGGATGTGAGAATAAAAAGATTGGTGCAGCTCACAATTAATCACTAGCCAAGGTAAAACGGGCAAACACCTATACCCAGGGTGTGAAATTATTGCTCTAGAACTGTGCGAAAAATAGCCAAAACCTCAAGGTTAGTGTAATATTGCATTTACTTTTGGATAATATTACTCTAAGACCGTGCTTCAAGTAAACATAGTTTTTATTTATTAAAATGACATATATATCGCATAAATTCCCCACATAGGGCCCTTGCGGGAGGAATAGGTTAATATTGCATATAACATACAAAAAGATCAATAAAATATAATAAAATCACAACCATAGGAAGTAGTGAATTATACTGTTTGTCTAGCCTTCTGATAGTCCGGTAGTGGTAAATAACATTTAGTCTATACAGTGGTCCCTCAACATACGATGGTAATCCGTTCCAAATGGACCATCGTTTGTTGAAACCATCGTATGTTGAGGGATCCGTGCAATTTAAAGTATAGGACAGTGGTCTACAACCTGCGGACCTCCAGATGTTGCAAAACTACAACACCCAGCATGCTGGGAGTTGTAGTTTTGCAACATCTGGAGGTCCACAGGTTGAAGACCACTGGTATTGGAGGTTGTACTCACGTGTCCCCGCCGCTCCGGACCGTCACCGCTGCCCTGGATGTCGCCTTCCATCTCTGTCGCCGCGTCCCCGGGGTGTCCCCGACGCTCCGGCAAGGCCTCTGCTTCCCCGGCATTCTCGCCCTCCGCCGCCGCCATCACGTCGCTACGCACGCCGCTCCTATTGGATGACGGGATGGCGTGCACAGCGATGTGATGACGACAATGGAGAGCGCCGACGATGCAGGGGATCCTGAAGAGAACGCGCCGGAGCCCTGAGGACAGGTAAGTGATCGTCAGCGGACCACACGGGGCACCGTAAACGGCTATCCGGTGGCAGCTAAAGCAGTCAGCGCTGCCGGATAGCCGTTTATGCGATGGCCCCGACATACAAAAGCATTGTATGTTGATGCTGCCTTCAACATGCGATGGCCTCTGAGAGGCCATCGTATGTTGAAATGATCGTATGTCGGGGCCATCGTAGGTCGGGGGGGTCACTGTATAATGTGTTGGAAATTAGATAATGGTTAAATGTCCATATATTATCATAGATTATGTGGATGAAATGTTCTCCTTGTTACCCGTTCTGAGTGCCGTCTCCAGGCACTATGATACTTGTGCTCAAGCAGAGCTCTGGCTGATGTTTAGGCGTTGGCAAGCGCTGTGTGTGGCTGATCCAGGCTGCGCTGGGCCCGGTGGATGTCGCACGGTATTCCACGGACTCAGATGGCAGATCCTGGTGGCAACGTCTGATGTCAAATGGGAGATGGTGTCAACGGTGAATGGATCACAGGAGCGGTGGTGTCAGCAGGGAGCCAAGATGGTACGGCAAGTGAATCTCAGGAACAGCAACTTAGTGAATGGAATGCGAGCAGTTGCAACAGTGGTGAATAACAATAAAAGATTATTCTGGTCTCGCAGTGGCTAGCAGACCACTAAAACTTCCATTGCGTGTTTGCAGCTAAACGCGTTTCAAGATTTGTGCTTGAAGCGACAATTAAATCATCTATATACAATTGGGAACAACCGCAGAAAAAATATACAGGGTTCCTTCTTTTTTAAATATATATGTAGATTATGTACCTGGGTACATTCAACTTGTGTGTCCAGCTCCTCTGTCGTGTGGACGCTCATGGTAGGCTATTTAAAGCAAAAGAATAGAAATCAATAACAATCTTGCCAATTTTTCCTTAAATTGATGAAGAAAAATGTATAAAGTAAATAGTAAAAAAGTGTGAAACAACTGAAAATATGTCATATTCTAGGTGGAAAGTGTCCCCAAGTGCAGTCACAAAAACCATCAAGAGCTACAAAGAAACTGGCTCACATGCAGACCACCCCAGGAAAGGAAGACCAAGGGTCACCTCTGCTGCGGAGGATAAGTTAATCCGAGTCACCAGCCTCAGAAATCGCACCGTGTCTTTGTTAGACGCAGAAAAGGTGAACGGATGGACTCTACATGTCTGGTTCCCACAGTGAAGCATGGAGGAGGAGGTGTGATGGTGTGGGGGTGCTTTGCTGGTGACACTGTTGGGGATTTATTCAAAATGTAAGGCATACTGAACCAGCATGTCTACCACAGCATCTTGCAGCGGCATGCTATTCCATCCGGTTTGCGTTTAGTTGGACCATCATTTATTTTTCAACAGGACAATGACCCCAAACACACCTCCAGGCTGTGTAAGGGCTATTTGACCAAGAAGGAGAGTGATGGGGTGCTGCGCCAGATGACCTGGCCTCCACAGTCACCAGACCTGAACCCAATGAAGGCAAAAGGGCCAACAAGTGCTAAGCATCTCTGGGAACTCCTTCAAGACTGTTGGAAGACCATTTCAGGTGACTACCTCTTGAAGCTCATCAAGAGAATGCCAAGAGTGTGCAAAGCATTAATCAAAGCAAAAGGTGGCTACTTTGAAGAACCTACAATATGACATATTTTCAGTTGTTTCACACTTTTTTGTTATGTCTATAATTCCACAGGTGTTAATTCATAGCTTTGATGCCTTCAGTGTGAATCTACAATTTTCATAGTCATGAAAATAAAGAAAACACTTTAAATGAGAAGGTGTGTCCAAACTTTTGGTCTGTACTGTATATATATATATATATATATATATATATATATTGTTACGCCGAGCGCTCCAGGTCCCTGCTCCTCCCCGGAGCGCTCGCGGCGTTCTCCTCTCTGCAGCGCCCCGGTCAGACCCGCTGACCGGGAGCGCTGCACTGACACTGCCGACGGGGATGCGATTCGCATAGCGGGACGCGCCCGCTCGCGAATCGCATCCCAAGCTACTTACCTGTCCCGGTCCCCGGCTGTCACGTTCTGGCGCACGCGGCTCCGCTCTCTAGGGCGCACGCGCGCCAGCTCTCTTAGATTTAAAGGGCCAATGCACCACTGATTGGTGCCTGGCCCAATCACTGTAATTAGCTCCCACCTGCTCCACGCCTATATTACCTCACTTCCCCTTCCCAGTATGGCCGGATCTTGTTGCCTTGTGCCAGAGAAAGCATTTTGTGTATGTCCCAAGCCTGTGTTCCAGACCTTCTGCTGTTGCCCCTGACTACGACTCTTGCTGCCTGCCCTGACCTTCTGCTACGTCCGACCTTGCTCTTGCCTTGTCCTTCTGTACCGCGCCTGTCTCAGCAGTCAGAGAGGTTGAGCCGTTACCGGTGGATACGACCTGGTTGCTACCGCCGCAGCAAGACCATCCTGCTTTGCGGCGGGCTCTGGTGAATACCAGTAGCAACTTAGAACCGGTCCACCTGTACGGTCCACGCCAATCCCTCTCTGACACAGAGGATCCACCTCCAGCCTGCAGAATACCGACATATATATATATATATATATATAAATTATATAAAAACTAAATATATTAAAAAAATAACAAATTAATTTTTTATTTTTTATGAAATATAGCAATACATACCCCTGAGAATCTGTGGCTTGGCTTAAAGTGGGTGAGATCATATTTTAACCTGTGTTTTTGAAGACTAAACATTTTATTTAGAACATATGTTAAAGATTAATATTTTACATTTATACATATATCCTTTTAATAAGTTGTACATAAAATAATATCAAGGTAATTGATGCAAAACAAACAAAATTACATATTCACAATAAACAAAACAAAAATCTAAACCTGCTCAAGCTACACCAGTAATTGCATGCTGTGTTTAAAAAAAATACACAAATACTGAAAATACAATAAAATTATTTTTTTGGATCCATAAAAAAAAATACAAATCCAAGCATGCCCATACAGACTTTACAGTAAAAAAACAAGCAGGCTGGTAAAGCTAGTGTTATGATAATTCTATTCCTAAAGAGATGTGTAGACTACAAATCCCAGCATGCCCATATAGATTTTGCTTGAAAAAGCATGCTGGCTGGTACAGCTACAGGCATATAATTAAATGCCTAAAGAGCTTTATAGACTACTAATGCCAGTATGCCCATACAGACTTTCATTGTAAAGCATGCTAGCTGTTGTCAGAAATCATTAATTGACTACAGCGGTATATGGACTACAAATCCAAGCATGTCCTGACTTGAAAATGGAAAATACATGCTGGGGTTTGTGATTAGTACAGAGCTTGAGGTATTAAAATATTGATAAAATATTAAACTTAAAAAAAAAAAAAAAAATGACAAGCTAAACAAGTGAACAGCTTTTAAGATACACATACATAATAAATTAGCAAGATGGCTGACTTTATACTAACCTGGAGGCACAATATGGCTGACTTGTGGACAAAGATGTCTCCTCTTGAAGATCATGAGGTAAATGAGGTCCTGCTGCTGGAGGAAGGGGGAGTGGGGTACTCAGGCCACTCCCAGATAGAAGATTCTAGAAAGTGGGAAGAACTTTTGGCGTGCACTGCCCATGTGCAAACTGCAAAACCGTATTTTGCAAACCAAATGGAACTGTACGCACACACGGTTCTGTACGGTTCCCATAGACCACCATTTATTTTTTTTTAAACACATACGGTTTCTATCAGTTTTTTCACCCGGACAAAAAACCGTAGTAGACTATGGTTTTGGATATGGGAAAAAAACGGATTAAACCGTAAATGATGCAAAACGTACACAACCGGATGCTATGTTTGGCGTACGGTTTTCAATGACATGTCTATACATACGTGTGCAATACTGTTCCATATGGTTTTTACACTAAATACACTAAAACCACATACGGGAACTGTATTGCAAAAATGTGATGTGATTGCAGCCTTACAGGGGTACTCTGGTGGAAAACAATTTAAATAAAAAATCAACTGATGCCAAAAAGTTAAAGGGGTACTCCGGTAGAAAACGTTTTTTTTTTATTTATTTTTTATTAACTGGTGTCAGAAAGTTAAACAGATTTGTAAATTACTGCTATTAAAAAATCTTAATCCTTCCAGTACTTATTAGCTGCTGAATACTACAGAGTAAATTATTTTCTTTTGGAACACAGAGCTCTCTGCTGACATCATGAGCACAGTGCTCTCTGCTGACATCTCTGTCCATTTTAGGAACTGAGCAAATGTTTTCTTTGGGGATTTTCTCCTAATCTGGACAGTTCTTAAAATGGACAGAGATGTCAGCAGAGAGCACTGTGCGCGTGATTCAGCAGAGAGCACTATGTTACAAAAAGAAAATAATTTCCTCTGTAGTATTCAGCAGCTAATTAGTACTTAAAGGATTAATATTTTTTAATATGAGTCATTTACAAATCTGTTTAACTTTAAAAAAAAATTAATAAAAAAGTTTTCCACCGGAGTACCCCTTTAAACCGATTTGTAAATTACTTCTATTTAAAAATCTTAACCTTTTCAGTATTTATGAGCTGCTGTATGTTTTACAGGAAGTTCTTTTCTTTTTGAATGTCTTTTCTGTCTGTCCACTGTGCTCTCTGCTGATACCTTTGTCCATTTTAGGAACTGTCCAGAGTAGCAGCAAATCCCCATAGCAAACCTATCCTGCTCTGGACAGTTCCTGACATGGACAGAGGTGTCAGCAGAGAGCACTGTGGTCAGACAGAAAAGAAGAAAAAAAAAAGAACTTTCTCTGTAGCATACAGCAACTGATATGTACTGGAAGGATTCATATTTTTAAATAGAAGTAATTTACATTTTACCCCTTTAATGGAAGGATAAAGCTATGGATTGTTTTTTAGGGGTCGGCCCAGGCCTTTTAGTGCCAGTGAAGGGAAATTATAATGCTTCAGCATACCAAGACATTTTGGACAATTGTATGATTCCAACTTTGTGGGAACAGTTTGGGTTCGGTTCTTTTCTGTTCCAGCATGACTGCGCTCCAGTGCACAAAGCAAGGTCCATAAAGACATGTTTGGGGCAGTTTGGTGTGGAAAAACTAGACTGGCTGGGACAGAGCGCAAACCTCACCCCCCGTAAAACACCTTTGGCATGAACTAGAATGAAGATAACAAACCAGGCCCTCTCATCCTAACTCTGTATCTGACCCCACAAACAGGTAAATACCCACAGACCAGGGCTGGTGCAAGGTTTTTTGCCACCGTAGGCGAAAGCTAATTTTTCTGCCCCTTTACACGCCATATCTTACTACTGGGGTGACACACTGTAACAAACCTCCTCCTCATGTAATCACCTTACTACTGGGGTGACACACTGTAACAAACCTCCTCCTCATGTAATCATATACTACTGGGGTGACACACTGTAACAAACCTCCTCCTCATGTAATCATATACTACTGGGGTGACACACTGTAACAAACCTCCTCCTCATGTAATCTCCTTACTACTGGGGTGATACACTGTACCAAACCCCCTCCTCTTACTACTGGGGTGACACACTGTACCAAACCCCCTTCTCATGTAATCACATACACACACTGTAAAAAAAAAAATTACGCGACAGCGGTTCTGGCTGGGCGGGTGCTTAGGATGAGTTGCGGGTGCTTGAGATTCTGGCTGGTTACTAAGTTTCTTGCAGCGGTCAGAGCGGCGCTGCCATCAAGAGGGCGCTCTAGGCGGCTGCCTATTTTGCCTATTGGCAGGACCGGCCCTGCCACAGACACTTCCAAAATCTTATTGAAAGTCTTCCCGGAAGAGAGGAAGCTGTTGTACCTTCAAAGGGGGAACAACCCTGTAATGTTGCATTTGGATTTAGAATGGGATGTCCCTAAAGCTCGTGTGGTACCTTGTCTAAAACAAGACAGACGTTCTTCTTCACTGATTTTGGCTGTATAGTGTATGCGTTGGCTGACTGTACACAAGGAACAGCTCTGTTACAATTTGACTATGGAGCCCAGTAGCTTCAAGTTATGTCTCTAGACCAGTGGTCTCAAACTGTGGCCCTCCAGATGTTGCAAAACTTCATGTTTTGCAGCATCTGGAGGGCCACCGTTTGAGACCACTGCTGTTGAGGCATAACGTGAAGCTACTGGAAGTGTTTATGATCAGTGCAGAATAATAAGCTTTGCTGTGTTTACCCAATTTATTATTATAGAAAATCCTACGACACCGAAACACCAGCAGCAATGGCAGCTCTAATAATGGTGCGATGCGAGGACAGTTTGTTCCCAGTCCTAATAAACTATAGAAATCTGTTATTCATTAGAGCGTCGGAGCAGGCGATGGCCGGTGATAAAGTGGTACTCCGCTATCATTAGATGACTGCAACTTTTGCTCTTGTCTCCTTCTAAGACAGTGACTTGATGCAGGATGACTCCATTCGCTAAGGGGGCAGAATTAACATCGAGACGAGTCTGCTCTAATTACTTGGTCTCGGAATTATGAAATAATTATGGCCACTTAATAATATCTTCTGCTCATTTGTTACTTTATTTGTCAGGTTGTTGAATCCTTAGCTGTTATGTGAAACACAATTTACACGGGAAATCCAAGTCCTTAGCGTTGTGTGAAGCCTTCAGCTGGTTATCGGTTCGCCCACTCACACGCCGGCATCAATGTTTAAGCAGCTCTGATAACAAAGATTTAAATGCCTTACTTCATTAAATCTTTAAAAAAAAATTCTAGCTATTGCTAGTGTGGTGTCCCGGTACAGGACCTAGTCCTGTACCCTCCTTAAGTCCCCTCAGAGAGAGTCCCTTGAGTCCATAGGGCTCTCCTGCAGGGTTTCCCCCTTTGCTCACCTTCTTATTGTTCTATTTAAATGCATTATGTATATTGTGTATGCATTGTCAATGTGTATAAAGTTTGTACAAATGTATACAAGTGTTAGTCATGTGAACCACTGTCATGTGACATACCCAGAGTTCCATGGGCACAGGAACCTCAGGCTTTAGCAACCAATGGGCTTTAGTCCAGCCCCCTAGTATATAAGGGGCTGTAGTCTCTCAGTTAGTTCTCTTGATTCCTGGATTCATAAGAAAGCACAAGTCCTGTATACTGCAAATTCATCTCATCTAGGCCAAAGCCTAAAGAACCTGCAGCCACTTCAAAACGTGAGTTACCAAGCTCCCTACGAATCCAGTGACTACTACTCAGCTAAGGAATATACTAGTAGCACAGTGGCCTGCTTCAATATCTTCATAACTACAAGTCCAAGCAAGCCTGCGAGGTATCCTGTGTCCCGGTTACCTCTGAAGCATAATTGTAAAGACTGTTCCCTAAGCATTTCAAGTAAAAGTTCCAGTTTATTCAGAATCCTTGCTGTGGACATTCCTTTATTACAAAACCGTTTTTGGGTTGGTTGACGGCGGTTATCATACCGGAATAACCACATCCTGGCGTCACAAACACTAAGAGGTTAACCACATCTTGCCCCCAGGGTTAATACCACCAGACCCTGCTATATACTGCAACACCCCAGACACCACACTAGCATCGATGTGGGATGTCATGTGGCTGTTCCTACCGAACTATAGGAGCGATCCCCCCCAGATCTGAAGACACAGAGGTTTTATCTGCAAAGTTGACAGCAATAATGGAAGTATATGTGTTGTGAGGCAATGACAGCTTTGGTAGTAGGGGACCACTTTATTTCCCCAAGGTAGCAGTCATATGTAGCGACAAGGTTTCGAGAGGTGCCTATCTCATTCGGGGAAAGAACGGTGAGAAACGGGGAATTCAGGATATGGTTAAAGGGGTACTCCACTGCTCAGCGTTTGGAACAAACTGATCTGAACGCTGGAGCCGGCGCACGGGAGCTCGTGACATCATAGCCCCGCCCCAGGGGCGGGGCTATGACGTCACAAGCTGCCGGCTCCAGCATTCAGAACAGTTTGTTCCGAACGCTGAGCAGGAGACTATCCCTTTAATTCCATGACCAGACTTAGCTTGTTAGGGGCTTTAATAAGTCCTGTTATCGGGCTTGGATTTTTATGGGATGAAAAGCAGGCTTGGTAGTGGGGCTTTTCATGCTGCTTTCTGAGACACGCCAGGATTTTACAGTAGCCCAGAACAGCATAGGTGTTGAAGACAGCTTGTTACTGGGTTCAAAGGAATGTGGGAGACAGTCTGCCTGAAGTCTTAAAGGGGTACTGCAGTGGAAATTTTTTTTTTTTTTTTAATAAATGAAAAAAAAAATGTTTTCAAATCAACTGGTGCCAGAAAGTTAAACAGATTTATAAATTACTTCTATTTAAAAATCTTAATCCTTCCAGTACTTATCAGCTGCTGTATACTACAGAGGAAGTTGTACAGTATAATTTGTTTCTGTCTGACCACAGTGCTCTCTGCTGACACTTCTGTCCATGTCAGGAACTGTCCAGAGCAGGAACAATTCCCCATAGCAAACCTCTCCTGCTCTGGTCAGTTCCTGACATGGAAAGAGGTGTCAGCAGAGAGCACTGTGGAGCATACAGCAGCTGATAAGTACTGGAAGGATTAAGATTCTTAAATAGAAGTAATTCACAAATATGTTTAACTTTCTGGCACCAGTTGATTTAAAAAATAATAATAATGTTTTTGCCCAGAGTACCCCTTTAAGGTCGGCTAACCTCTGCTGGGACAATTTGCCATTTGTCATTTAACCAGGGGCGGACACAGACAGCAGAGGGCCCCTGTGCAAAGAATGTGCCTGGGCCCCCCCCCCCCAGCACTGTGCCCCCTCATGTACCTAGACCCCACCGGGGGGGCCTCCACTTACCCCGCGCATGTAGTGTCGCCACTTGCCTTGTCCACCACAGGTGGATGGAACGGCTCCTGAGGTGGGCTCCGGGTGGCCCCTGTCCCTCTCAGTGTGCGGCCCAGTGAGTACTCCCCCGGGTCAGCCTGACCCGTATCTAGCTGGGAGGCAGAGGGCAGTGCTCCCCTTTACATTCACACCCCTGGACTTAGCACGACACCCCTTGGCACCCCCTGGTTCCTTGGCTTCTTATCCTTAGTGATAGAAGTGACTTACAGGCAGGGCCAGACTGGGACCAAAAATAGGCTCAGGCATTTTAAAATAAACAGCCCATTTTTATGGTGGGGGTCTGACTCATGGGACCCCCACCAATCACCTTGGTTCAAGTGGCTCCCCAGATGTTGGAAAGCTGCAACTCACATCATGTCTGAAGTGACTACAGCTGATGGGACAGTCAGGAGACTACACAATGATATCAGTGACTACAGCTCTGATGGGACAGTTGGGAACATACACAATGATATTACTGACCTGAGTGACGTCTTCTCTGTTGTCTTTACTTTTCTTCTTCATCTGGTTCAGACACCAGGATTTCATACATCCTTAATTTGTCAGTAGATCCTCATCCTCTGTATGATGACAATAATCATTATAACCTTGCCAAATACTGTACCCCTGAATATAATACTGCCAACCACTGTACCCCTGAATATAATACTGCCAACCACTGTACCCCTGAATATAATACTGCCAAATACTGTACCCCTGAATATAATACTGCCAACCACTGTACCCTGAATATAATACTGCCAACCACTGTACCCTGAATATAATACTGCCAACCACTGTACCCTGAATATAATACTGCCAGCCACTGTACCCCTGAATATAATACTGCCAACCACTGTACCCCTGAATATAATACTGCCAACCACTGTACCCTGAATATAATACTGCCAGCCACTGTACCCCTGAATATAATACTGCCAACCACTGTACCCCTGAATGTAATACTGCCAACCACTGTACCCCTGAATATAATACTGCCAACCACTGTACTCTATTAATATAATACTACCAATCACTATACACCACTGAATCACCCCATACACCCCACGCACTCCATCCTCAGTCTCCTCATCACCCCATACACCCCACGCACCCCATCCTCAGTCTCATCACCCCATACACCTCACACAACCCATCCTCGGTCTTCTCATCACCCCATGCACTCCATCCTCAGTCTCCTCATCACCCCATGCACTCCATCCTCAGTCTCCTCTTCACCCCATGCACTCCATCCTCAGTCTCCTCATCACCGCATACACCCCATCCTCAGTCTCCTCATCACCCCATGCACTCCATCCTCAGTCTCCTCATCACCCCCATACACCCCATGCACTCCATCCTCAGTCTCCTCCTCACCCCATACACCCCATGCACTTCATCCTCAGTCTCCTCATCACCCCATACACCCCATGCACTCCATCCTCAGTCTCCTCATCACCCCATGCACTCCATCCTCAGTCTCCTCATCACCCCATGCACTCCATCCTCAGTCTCCTCTTCACCCCATGCACTCCATCATCAGTCTCCTCATCACCGCATACACCCCATCCTCAGTCTCCTCATCACCCCATGCACTCCATCCTCAGTCTCCTCATCACCCCCATACACCCCATGCACTCCATCCTCAGTCTCCTCCTCACCCCATACACCCCATGCACTTCATCCTCAGTCTCCTCATCACCCCATACACCCCATGCACTCCATCCTCAGTCTTCTCATCACCCCATGCACTCCATCCTCAGTCTCCTCATCACCCCATGCACTCCATCCTCAGTCTCCTCATCACCCCATGCACTCCATCCTCAGTCTCCTCATCACCCCCATACACCCCATGCACTCCATCCTCAGTCTCCTCATCACCCCCATACACCCCATGCACTCCATCCTCAGTCTCCTCATCACCCCATACACCCCACGCACTCCATCCTCAGTCTCCTCATCACCCCATGCACTCCATCCTCAGTCTCCTCATCACCCCCATACACCCCATGCACTCCATCCTCAGTCTCCTCATCACCCCATACACCCCATGCACTCCATCCTCAGTCTCCTCATCACCCCATACACCCCACGCACCCCATCCTCAGTCTCCTCATCACCCCATACACCCCACGCACTCCATCCTCAGTCTCCTCATCACCCCATACACCCCACGCACCCCATCCTCAGTCTCCTCATCACCCCCATACACCCCACACACTCCATCCTCAGTCTCCTCATCACCCCCATACACCCCATGCACTCCATCCTCAGTCTCCTCATCACCCCATGCACTCCATCCTCAGTCTCCTCATCACCCCATGCACTCCATCCTCAGTCTCCTCATCACCCCATGCACTCCATCCTCAGTCTTCTCATCACCCCATGCACTCCATCCTCAGTCTCCTCATCACCCCCATACACTCCATCCTCAGTCTCCTCATCACCCCATGCACTCCATCCTCAGTCTCCTCCTCACCCCATGCACTCCATCCTCAGTCTCCTCATCACCCCATACACTCCATCCTCAGTCTTCTCATCACCCCCATACACCCCATGCACTCCATCCTCAGTCTCCTCATCACCCCATGCACTCCATCCTCAGTCTCCTCATCACCCCATGCACTCCATCCTCATTCTCCTCATCACCCCCATACACCCCACGCACTCCATCCTCAGTCTCCTCATCACCCCATGCACTCCATCCTCAGTCTCCTCATCACCCCATGCTCTCCATCCTCAGTCTCCTCATCACCCCATGCACTCTATCCTCAGTCTCCTCCTCACCCCATGCACTCCATCCTCAGTCTCCTCATCACCCCATGCACTCCATCCTCAGTCTCCTCATCACTCCATGCACTCCATCCTCAGTCTTCTCATCACCCTATGCACTCCATCCTCAGTCTCCTCATCACCCCATACACCCCATCCTCAGTCTCATCACCCCATACACCCCACGCACTCCATCCTCAGTCTCCTCATCACCCCCATACACCCCTTGCACTCCATCCTCAGTCTCCTCATCACCCCATGCACTCCATCCTCAGTCTCCTCATCACCCCATGCACTCTATCCTCAGTCTCCTCATCACCCCATGCACTCCATCCTCAGTCTCCTCATCACCCCATGCACTCCATCCTCAGTCTCCTCATCACTCCATGCACTCCATCCTCAGTCTTCTCATCACCCTATGCACTCCATCCTCAGTCTCCTCATCACCCCATACACCCCATCCTCAGTCTCATCACCCCATACACCCCTTGCACTCCATCCTCAGTCTCCTCATCACCCCATGCACTCCATCCTCAGTCTCTTCATCACCCCCATACACCCCATGCACTCCATCCTCAGTCTCCTCATCACCCCATACACCCCATGCACTCCATCCTCAGTCTCCTCATCACCCCATACACCCCACACACCCCATCCTCAGTCTCCTCATCACCCCATACACCCCACACATTCCATCCTCAGTCTCCTCATCACCCCCATACACCCCATGCACTCCATCCTCAGTCTCCTCATCACCCCATGCACTCCATCCTCAGTCTCCTCATCACCCACATACACCCCATGCACTCCATCCTCAGTCTCCTCATCACCCCATACACCCCATGCACTCCATCCTCAGTCTCCTCATCACCCCATGCACTCCATCCTCAGTCTCCTCATCACCCCATGCACTCCATCCTCAGTCTCCTCATCACCCCATGCACTCCATCCTCAGTCTCCTCATCACCCCATGCACTCCATCCTCAGTCTTCTCATCACCCCATGCACTCCATCCTCAGTCTCCTCATCACCCCCATACAATCCATCCTCAGTCTCCTCATCACCCCATGCACTCCATCCTCAGTCTCCTCCTCACCCCATGCACTCCATCCTCAGTCTCCTCATCACCCCATACACTCCATCCTCAGTCTCCTCATCACCCCATATACCCCATGCACTCCATCCTCAGTCTCCTCCTCACCCCATGCACTCCATCCTCATTCTCCTCATCACCCCCATACACCCCACGCACTCCATCCTCAGTCTCCTCATCACCCCATGCACTCCATCCTCAGTCTCCTCATCACCCCATGCTCTCCATCCTCAGTCTCCTCATCACCCCATGCACTCTATCCTCAGTCTCCTCCTCACCCCATGCACTCCATCCTCAGTCTCCTCATCACCCCATGCACTCCATCCTCAGTCTCCTCATCACTCCATGCACTCCATCCTCAGTCTTCTCATCACCCTATGCACTCCATCCTCAGTCTCCTCATCACCCCATACACCCCATCCTCAGTCTCATCACCCCATACACCCCATGCACTCCATCCTCAGTCTCCTCATCACCCCCATACACCCCACGCACTCCATCCTCAGTCTCCTCATCACCCCATGCACTCCATCCTCAGTCTCCTCATCACCCCATGCACTCTATCCTCAGTCTCCTCCTCACCCCATGCACTCCATCCTCAGTCTCCTCATCACCCCATGCACTCCATCCTCAGTCTCCTCATCACTCCATGCACTCCATCCTCAGTCTTCTCATCACCCTATGCACTCCATCCTCAGTCTCCTCATCACCCCATACACCCCATCCTCAGTCTCATCACCCCATACACCCCTTGCACTCCATCCTCAGTCTCCTCATCACCCCATGCACTCCATCCTCAGTCTCCTCATCACCCCCATACACCCCATGCACTCCATCCTCAGTCTCCTCATCACCCCATACACCCCATGCACTCCATCCTCAGTCTCCTCATCACCCCATACACCCCACACACCCCATCCTCAGTCTCCTCATCACCCCATACACCCCACACATTCCATCCTCAGTCTCCTCATCACCCCCATACACCCCATGCACTACATCCTCAGTCTCCTCATCACCCCATGCACTCCATCCTCAGTCTCCTCATCACCCCCATACACCCCATGCACTCCATCCTCAGTCTCCTCATCACCCCATACACCCCATGCACTCCATCCTCAGTCTCCTCATCACCCCATGCACTCCATCCTCAGTCTCCTCATCACCCCATGCACTCCATCCTCAGTCTCCTCATCACCCCATGCACTCCATCCTCAGTCTTCTCATCACCCCATGCACTCCATCCTCAGTCTCCTCATCACCCCCATACACTCCATCCTCAGTCTCCTCATCACCCCATGCACTCCATCCTCAGTCTCCTCCTCACCCCATGCACTCCATCCTCAGTCTCCTCATCACCCCATACACTCCATCCTCAGTCTCCTCATCACCCCATATACCCCATGCACTCCATCCTCAGTCTCCTCCTCACCCCATACACCCCAGACACTCCATCCTCAGTCTCCTCATCACCCCCATACACCCCATGCACTCCATCCTCAGTCTCCTCATCACCCCATGCACTCCATCCTCAGTCTCCTCATCACCCCCATACACCCCACGCACCCCATCCTCAGTCTCCTCATCACCCCATACACCCCACGCACCCCATCCTCAGTCTCCTCATCACCCCATACACCCCACGCACCCCATCCTCAGTCTCCTCATCACCCCCATACACCCCACGCACTCCATCCTCAGTCTCCTCATCACCCCATACACCCCACGCACTCCATCCTCAGTCTCCTCATCACCCCATGCACTCCATCCTCAGTCTCCCCATCACCCCCATACACCCCACGCACCCCATCCTCAGTCTCCTCATTACCCCCATACACCCCACGCACTCCATCCTCAGTCTCCTCATCACCCCATGCACTCCATCCTCAGTCTCCTCATCACCCCATGCACTCCATCCTCAGTCTCCTCATCACCCCATGCACTCCATCCTCAGTCTCCTCATCACCCCATGCACTCCATCCTCAGTCTTCTCATCACCCCATGCTCTCCATCCTCAGTCTCCTCATCACCCCATGCACTCCATCCTCAGTCTCCTCCTCACCCCATGCACTCCATCCTCAGTCTCCTCATCACCCCATGCACTCCATCCTCAGTCTCCTCATCACCCCATGCACTCCATCCTCAGTCTCCTCATCACCCCATACACCCCACGCACTCCATCCTCAGTCTCCTCATCACCCCATACACTCCATCCTCTTCACCCCATACAACCCATGCACTCCATCCTCATCACCCCATACACCCCACACACTCCATCCTCAGTCTCCTCATCACCTCATATACCTTAAGCACCTCATCAGTATTACACAGCTGACACCCCCCCAGTCCTTCTCATCAACATTAAACCCCCTAATCACTACACCCCTGACCCCCCTTCTGGTCCTCCTTATCAACACAAAGCTCTCCCAGACCCCCAATCTTTCTTATCATGACACCACCAACCTCTTCAACACCCCTCCTGTCCTCTTCATCATCATTACAATCCCCTCCCCCACCCCCACCGCCCTGCACCCGATCGTCGCTCTCCTCACCTCATCTGCTTAGCGATGCGGCCATGTGAGGTGGGAGGGTTTGCTGCTCCTGTCGCTTCTGCCGGGGTCAGAGGCCATGACACGTGACGTCAGGGGCTTGGAACAGACGTGCGTGCCTGCGCGGGGCACGTCTGTTCCCATTAGCCCCTGGCCTGTCCTCTCGCCCGGCCGGTTTAAAGGTAAATTACTGCTGTCAGCGGCAAGTCCGGGACCTGTTGCTGCAGCATTTAGTATGAAGTACTGGCAGGGGGCCCTGCAGGGGCCCAGACTGTGAGGCCCAGGTTGTAACCTGGGCTACTAGGGGGGCCCCCTAACACGCTGGGCCCCTGTGCAGCCGAACCGGCTGAACAAGTGATATGTCCGCCCCTGCATTTAACCTCATGACATATATGTATGTTAAAGGGTAGCTCCCACCATCCTATTTTTTTTTCTGTCCCTGCCTATTGCCCATCTATCCCTAACCCCCTCCCTGCTTTTAATTTTTCCTTTTTACTATATTAAAAATAACTTTTTGTCTGCCTGGTAGTATGCTGACTACCAGGCAGACTTCCCCAGCAGGCACAACATCACTGATGCCTGCTGGGGCCGACACTTCCACCCTTAGTTCATCTACACAGGGTGCCTCCAGCTGTTTCACCACTACAACTCCCAGCTTGCCCTGACATCTATTGGCTGTCAGGGCATGCTGGGAGTTGTAGTAGTGAAACAGCTGGAGGCACCCTGTGTAGATAAACTATAAGTTAGTGCCATGCGGCGCTACGGCGCTACCCCGTTCCCTCCGTCACTCCCCCCCCCCCATACCTCGTTCCCTCCGTCACAACCCCCCCCCCTGCCCCGCATACCCCGTTCTCTCCGTTCTGATGCTTACAGGCGTGCAGGGGCAGCGGCGACATGTGCGGTAGGAGTGGCCTCCCAGCCAGTGGCCGGGGAGCCAATGTGCTCGCTCCCGCCTGTCTGATTGACAGGCAGGGAGCGAGCGCAGTGTAAATGAATTAGGACCGATTGCCCGGCTGCAATCAGTCCGAATTCAGGCGTGACGTCACGCCGCGCTGCAGCCGGTTTTCAAACGTAATAATCACCTATAAAATAAAAAAATAAATAATTAAAATATATTACAGATATGTTGTAGTACATAAGTACTACAACATATCAAAAAATAAAGTTGGTGACAGTGCCCATTTAAGGGGCAGTTATGGGCGTATGGCACCAGCTGGGGAGTCGAGTTGGCACCATAACCAATAGATGCCCACTGCTATCAGTATCTTCCAGTAATGTTTTAAATAAATTCAATGTCCATATTTTAACTGTTTAAACGCCACCATCAATAGCGTTCACAGCATGTAAGCATTAAAGGGGTAATCCGGTGGAAAATTTCTATTAAGATTTTGTGGTAATTTCGGGGGGGGGGGGGGGGGGGTTAAGTTAGTTTTTTGCTAGAGTTCTCCTTTAAATCCTGCATATCCCCGATGTCCAGTGGCCCCATCGACAAACGTGTCATGAGGGGGATGGCTTGTAGTGTTGAGCGGCATAGGCCATATTCAAATTTGTGATATTTCGCAAATATATGGACGAATATTCATCATATATTCACTAAATTCGCATATTCGTAATATTCGCGTTTTTTCCGCATATGCGTAAATTCGCATTTGCGAAAATTCGCATATGTGAAAATGTATGAACTTTATAGCAAGTACACCAGTGTAACTTGATAGAAGCAGCAGAAGGGAGGGATCAATATTCGCGAGTATTCGCATATGCGAATATTCGCCCGGCGGTCTCACACAGTAGTATTAGAACCTTCTTTACACCACACAAGCTGGAAGCAGAGAGGGATGATCACTGTGATGTGTACTGTGAAAAAGAAAAAAAAAAGTGAATATTCGCAATTTCGAATATATAGTGCTATATTCGCAAATAAAATTTGAATTGCGAATATTCGCGAGCAACACTAATGGCTTGTCAGGAGAGACGAAAAGAAGCCAAGACCCTCTGATGAGCTGACTTGCGATGCATTGTCTCGAGCCCCACAGGAAACTGGGAAAGGCTCGGGGCGACAGTAATCCACAGTGCTGAGAAATACTGAACCTGCTGGAGGCTATGACACTCCTCCCATGGGCCCTCCCTGTACTTGGCCCTGGTAGGAAACATTTACTTTTTTTGGACCTCACCAGGCCCAAGTTTTAACAGGTTGTGCATACTGTATGTCCACCCTGCTATGTCCTATGTGTTTACTACCCAGAAGTCTTTGTGTAGACTGGCAGAGATAGATTCTTCTAATCTTAATTACAATGCCTCTGGCACTGGATGGCAGCTCATAATGGTAAACAAGAAGAAGAAATCCTATAAAGAGCTTTCATTTCATTGTTCAGCTTAATAATCCCCCCACATTAGTATAGATAGTGTTTCTGGGCCTGGAAATTAGGAGTTTCCTTAGAGCTGGATATTAGGAAAACATTTTATATTATTAAAGCATAGTCTGATAGCAGGGGCTGGGGAATGAGCTATTATATAGACTCGATTATTTCCTCTACTGCCATTTCCCAGAGACCCTGTCATGACCCCATCTTCTTCCTGTAAAGTGTCCGTCTTTTACATAAAAATGGACTTTTGCAATGTACATTGTAACAAGCCATTAGCAGACTGTGAAATGTATTAGCGGGCACAGCATGTTCATGTTAATAGGTAAATCTGTGAAGATGCCCCGCATGGCGCCTTCAATGGAACACTAAACAATGTTGCATTATCTGGCCATTTGTACAGTATAATGATTCTGTCATAGAGATTTCCTAATTATTAGCTGATGAGGTGTTTGGGTGCATTCACACCACGTTTTGGCAATACGGCAGCCGTATCCGGCTGCCGCATTGCCAAGACGTGGTGTGAATGCGCCCTTATGTGGGCACGAAGCAATGGGCACTCCGCATTATGAATTTTCTTCAAAACTAGATAGGACAGGAAGGACTAATGAACTGAGAGACATTACACAAAATATAGATGCAACTACATCAACAAAGAAAATGGAAGATCACGACCAGTGGTCTTCAAACTGTAGACCTCTAGCTGTTGTAAAATGACAATTCCCATTGGTACCACGGAGTGTTAGGAGAAATACCTTATCACTTCGTGACGCCAGGGCACTGTTATCCTATACACGGTCCGAGGTTGGAGACAGATTTTCCTGGGCCAGAGACTGGGAGTAGAAGAACACAACAGCATCAGGTTACGGATAACTGTCTTTATTGAGCAGATGGTATTACATGGACAGTTTGGGTTTGGGTGAGAGGATGCAAGCCCTGTTGCCCTGCTTGGACTTGTCGTGCTTTCACCAAACCGATTGTTTACTGACTTGTAAGACGGGTAGATGAATCCTGGTAAGTAAGGTTTTGTCAAGGTATTGTAGCTTTCTCCGCCGGGGCATGAACTTCCTCCGTGCGGGAGATCCTTGCAGAATGACCAGATGAAGTAGTTTTGAGCTAGGCCTCTCCTCAGAGCACACAACCTGAACCACACTGTGGATCAGCAGTCACTTGACTTAGACTGGGGCAACTCCTCCCCCCACTACACTATAAGGGCAAGAATTTTGGGGTTCCCATTGGCAGGTAGTGTTGCTCACGAATATTCGCAATTCGAATATTATTCGCGAATATCGCATATTCGCGAATTCGCGAATTTCGCGAATATAGCGCTATATATTCGTAATTACGAATATTCTTTTTTTTTTTTTTTTTTTTTCACAGTACACATCACAGTGATCACCCCTCTCTGCTTCCAGCTTGTGTGGTGTAAAGAAGGCTCTAATACTACTGTGTGAGACTGGCGCGCGAAAATTCGCATTTGCGAAAATTCGCACATGCGAAAATTAGAGTATGCTAATTTTCGCAAATGCGAATTTTCGCATATGCGAAAATAAAATGAATATAACGAATATGCGAATATTCGCGAATATATGACGAATATTCGTCCATATATTCGCGAATATTCGCGAATTCGAATATGGCCTATGCTGCTCAACACTATTGGCAGGCAGGGTCACATGGGGTTTACACAGCTCCTCTCTTAAGGGTACAGTAACACATGAATAACATATATACAGAAACAACAATAGAATTAATTAGAAAAATATATATTACTTCTCAATAAAGTGCAGAAATAATTGGTATAACAATAAGTCCTTTGGTGGACCCAACACCTTGTGCTGCAGTGCTGCCTGAAGCAGTCCGAAGCCACAGGACAGCCATTGGTGCTGGGGCACCACACTTGGACAGCTGGTGGAGGCTTCCATCTGGCCAGGGCTGCTGCAACTCTGCTCATCCAGGCTGTGGTGGATGCGGGTGGGCGGGTTACCAGGTCATGCATCCGGTGTTTCTCAGCACAATGCTGCTGTGTTTTTGGACCCATTCCTGGCGTAGGAGGCATGGCTCGGCGCAAAGGGAGCATGGTAGCACCCGTTGGCCAAATTTAACACAGTTTACCCTTGCTACCAAGCCCAAACTGTGCTTGAAATCTCTACCATCTCAGAGCCAATAGATTTCAGGGAGAGCGCACAGGCAGCCCTGATGCACAAGGATTTATGTATAGGCGCATGTCTGGTGAGGCATTCATTTAGTACGGCAGTGGAGTGTTCTAGAGCTGCGCTCACATTTCTGCTGGTCACATGTACATGCGTTACATTATTATTTAGTGCTGATCCTGAGTTTGTTCTGTGTTTTGCTCAGTATGGCTCCTGATCCTGCTTGAGAGGGTATTAAATTTATCAAGTAACATGCTGTACATTACTTCAGAGCTGCACTCAGGATTTGCGGTGGGTTACATTTGCGGTGGGTTACCACAGGCAGACATTACATCATGGGGTATTTGCACGTCAAGGACGGCATGCACTGTCCTGCTGGGAGGGTCACCCTCTACTCATGTTCCATTACCATCTTGCACTGTTCTGAGTTATCTCATATGTCACGTCTCAGGGCGGTACACATTGCTTACTGGTTAAGGCACCTTCCTTGTTAAAATCAGATGAGAGTTTGTACTGTGTTAGCCTAGAGATATAGGACATAAGTGGAATAGCAATGATACCTTTATTGGCTTACTGAGAGAATATAGATTGCAAGCTCTCAAGACCTCTTAGGTCCCTTCATCAGGCATGTTTAAGCCTGATGAAGGGACCTAAGAGGTCTTGAAAGCTTGCAATCTATATCTTCTCAGTTATCCAATAAAGTTATCATCGCTACTCCACCTATCTCCTGGTTGAGTCACTTCATACAATTATGTTGGCACTTCTCATTATTGGTTACATTCGGCTTAATGCTTCAAGCTCAGTTCACTTTGGTTGCTTCATTATGTTTTGTCTGCAGGGTCGGAAACAGGGGTCCCTTTGTAGTCACTATAAGTCATGTTATGGTTTGTAGGTGCCGCTATTTCATCCACTCCTGCTTCTCCAGCCGTTGTCCGTTGACTGTAAAAACCCTTTTAATAGAGGAAATCTCTACTAGTGACCCATTAAATGGATAGCCGTTCATATAAACCATGGATGTGCCAGGTATGCAAGAGCTGGAGCTGCCCTTACAGAGTCGTGGGCCTCTCTATGACACACAAATGAGCTAATATAAAGTATATACTGTAGACAAGGCTTGTTTTTTGTGACAATAAGTATAAAAATAATTTACTGTGCATTTGCCATAGCCATACATACAGTGTTGGCACTGTTGGATTTTACAAGTTACCACATTGTTTCAGACTCTTGACTGTGACTGCCACTGCCACTGCCATGTTTAATTCTTAAAGGGGTTATCCAGGAAAAAACTTTTTTTCATATATTAACTGGCTCCAGAAAGTTAAACAGATTTGTAAATTACTTCTATCAAAAAATCTTAATCCTTCCAATAATTATCAGCTGCTGAAGTTGAGTTGTTCTTTTCTGTCCGGCAACAGTGCTCTCTGCTGACATCTCTGCTTGTCTCGGGAACTGCACAGAGTAGAAGAGGTTTGCTATGGGGATTTGCTTCTACTCTGGGCGGTTCCCGAGACAGGTGTCATCAGAGAGCACTTAGACAGAAAAGAACAACTCAACTTCAGCAGCTCATAAGTACTGAAAGGATTAAGATTTTTTTAATAGAAGTAATTTACAAATCTGTTTAACTTTCTACTGCCAGTTGATATATATATATAAAAGTTTTTCCAGGATAACCCCTTTAAATTGGTTCTTTGCCTTGTGAGTCACTTTATATGTCAGGAGATATGAGAGAGAATTTATATAATACTGCAGTGTTTTGGCGATTCCCCGTCTCCGACCCATTAGATAACATGCTGGGGAGCGGGCTGGAGCATGACAACGCTGTTGAGTGATGCCTGGGTAGTGTTATTTATAGGTAGCATGATGACTAAGCTGGGATGTTCTCATAAAACATTTAAACTCAGTTTTCAGAACAAATTATTTTATTCAGGCAACATTTTAGGGATGAGTGAACATTGGTGGAAATACAGATTTAAAGGGGTATTGCGGGTTTATACATCTTATCCCCTATCCAAAGGGGTCCCTCCGCTGGGGACCCCCATTATCACCTTGCAGCCCCTGGCATTCTGTGCCGGGTGATGCCTCAGAGACGGGGACGTGATGTCACGACCACACCCCTAGTGCCGTCAGGAGTTTATTTTTAACAGCCTACAAAATGACTGTCATCTCAGGTTTTCCCAGGTTACAGAGCGACCCGAGAAATTACATCACTAGTCATGTGATCAGAGGGAGCCTGTCCTGCTTCAATGGGTGGAGCAACTGCTGGGTGGGAGGAAGATCATTCTGTGTATTTTTGCAACAGCTTGAGGCACCCTGATTAGAAAACACTGGTCTATTGAATAGAATGCAGCTCATTTGTGTTTCAGTGGGTGGGGTGGCTGATGTGTGGGATGGAGGAAAGTGGCCTCACACTTACAAACAAGGAATTATGGGACTTGTAGGAAACAGCCATGGGACTTACTGGAAATATCCAGTTCACAAAAAGATAGCCACAGCTTTATGGTAATCTCACAACACAGCCATTTAGCGCGAAGACAAGCACAGATCCTTTATAAGCATGCCCATTATTGTCTGGCAGGTATGTACTTAAATCAATTTATGGTGGATAACCCCTTTAAGACATAGTGGGCTTTACAGCATCTGCTGTGCACCTCTTCTACATGTTTTGTACAGTCATCTTTTTCCCTGTTAGCAACCATTTTAGATGTTTCTCTACTAGTTTATATATATAAAACTCAATGGCCCTCATTTACTAAGAGTGTCGGGTTTATCTCTGAGTGTTTCTTCATTTACTCTGTGTATTTTTCTCCCTGATTTACTAATGTGTCGCATAGGAAAAACATTGTGTCCCACGGGTTGGAAATTGTGTCACACGGTAAATAGTATTTATGGTTGGATTCTTACCAAGAAGTGTGTGCAGCTTATCCTAACTAACATAAGCCTGGTGTATGCCCGTCCGGCCGTATAGGTAAGCCTGAAGTAAGAAGTGGGCTACCCTTATGAAAAAGATCTATTGATACTGAATAAAAAGAGGGAGTGGAGGGTGGGGGAACCGAAGCCGTCGGACCTTCCCCTGACCCTGGGCCTGAGTATAAATACGCCTCCAGACTCCTCCCATAAATTAGATTAGCCTATATAGGCTAACCACCACTTATGGTCGGATTCTTACCAAGAAGTGTGTGCAGCTTACCCTAACTAACATAAGCCTGGTGTGTGCCCGTCCGGCCGTATAGGTAAGCCTGAAGTAAGAAGTGGGCAAAACACCAACTTGTAGGGAAAAGTAGTTTAACCTGTTCAGGACCCAGGGCGTAATTTTACGCCCCGGCGCCCTGGTACTTAAGGACCCAGGGCGTAAACTTACGCCCTGGCGGTTTCCGGTCCCTGCCGCGCGCCGGGCAGAGATCGGAAGCGGATGCCTGCTGAAATCCTTCAGCAGGCATCCAGGGCAAACGCCGAGGAGGGCCATGTAGGCCCCCCATGTCGGCGATCGCCGCAAATCGCAAGGGAAATCGCCCTTGCGATCTGCGGCGATACCGGGCTGATCGGGTCTCAGGGACCCGACCGCCCGGTAATTTTGCATGATCCCGGCTGTCACAGACAGCCAGGACCATGCTGAAGACTAGGAGCGAGGTGGCAAGCCTGCCACCTCCTCCTATACCCTGCGATCTGTTGGTTAGTTAACCGACCAATCGCAGGGGGGGGGGGCGGTTACTTCCTCCCGTCCTGCCCGGCCCCTTGAAGTCCGGAGAGGATGGGAGGAAGACCGGAGGATGCGGCGTGGGACGGGGGAGTGCTGGGGATCAGCCCCGATACTTACCTCGACCCTGAAGACCCGGATCCCGGCGAGGAAGATGGCGGCGGCGGCGACAGGTGAGTAGATCTTCAGCCGCGGTCGGGCCCTTTACAGCAATGCACGTCGCCGTAAAGCGACATGCATTGCTGTAATGGGACCCTGTAAACTACAACTCCCAGCATGCCCAGACAGCCCTTGGCGTCTGGGCATGCTGGGAGTTGCAGTTTTGCAACATCTGGAGGTCCACAGTTTGGAGACCACTGTGCCCTTCCAGATGTTGCAAAACTACACATCCTCAGCATGCCCTTACTGTCCAGGCATGCTGGTAGTTGTAGTTCTGTAACATCTGGCCCTTGAGATGTTGCAGAACTACAACTCCCAGCATGCCTGGACAGTTTTAGCATACTGGGAGTTGTAGTTTTGCAACATCTGGAAGGGCACAGATTGGGAACCACTGTATTAGTGGTCTGCAAACTGTAGTCCTCCAGATGTTGCAAAACTACAACTCCAAGCATGCTGGGAGTTGTAATTCGGCAACATCTGGCTCTAAAGATGTTGCCAAACTACTACTCCCAGCATGCATGAGAATGTTTGGGAGTTGTGGTTTTGCAACAACTGGAGGCACACTGGTTGGGAAACATTGTCTGTTTCCTAACTCAGTGTTTCCCAACCCGTGTGCCTCCAGCTGTTGCAAAACTATAACTACCAGCATGCACTGATAGACTGAGCATGCTGGGAGTTGTAGTTTTGCAACAGCTGGAGGTTCCCCCCTGTGAATGTACAGGGTACATTCACATGGACAGGGGGCTTACAGTGAGTATCAGGCTGCAAGTTTGCGATGCAGCAAATTTTGCGCGGCAGCTCAAACTCGCAGCGGGAAACTCGCTGTAACCCCCCGCCCGTGAGACTGTACCCTAAAAACACTACACTATACTACACTAACCCAAAATAAAAAGTAAAAAACACTACATATACACATACCCCTACACAGCCCCCCTCCCCTCCCAATAAAAATGAAAAACGTCTGGTACGACACTGTTTCCAAAATGGAGCCTCCAGCTGTTGCAAAACAACAACTCCCAGTATTGCCGGACAGCCGTTGACTGTCCAAGCATGCTGGGAGTTTTGCAACAGCTGGAGGCACCCTGTTTGGGAATCACTGGCGTAGAATACCCCTATGCAAATCCCTAATTCAGGTCTCAAATGCACATGGCGCTCTCACTTCTGAGCCCTGTCGTATTTCAAGGCAACAGTTTAGGGTCACATATGGGGTATCGCCGTACTCGGGAGAAATTGCCTAACAAATTTTGGGGGGCTTTTTCTCCTTTCACCCCTTATGAAAAGGTGAAGTTGGGGCCTACACCAGCATGTTAGTGTAAAAATTTTTTTTTTTTACACTAACATTCTGGTGTTGCCCTATACTTTTCATTTTGACAAGAGGTAAAAGGGAAAAAAGCCCCACAAAATTTGTAATGCAATTTCTCCCGACTACGGAGATACCCCATATGTGGGCGTAAAGTCCTCTGAGGGCGCACAACAAGGCCCAGAAGGGAGAGTGCGCCATGTACATTTGAGGTGATTTGCACAGGGGTGGCTGATTGTTACAGCGGTTTTGACAAACGCAAAAAAAAAAAAAAAACACATGTGACCCCATTTTGGAAACTACACCCCTCACGGAATGTAATGAGGGGTGCAGTGAGAATTTACACCCCACTGGTGTCTGACAGATCTTTGGAACAGTGGGCTGTGCAAATAAAACATTTTGTACAGCCCACTGTTTCAAAGATCTGACAGACACCAGTGGGTTGTAAATGCTCACTGTACCCCTTGTTACGTTCCTCAAGGGGTCTAGTTTCCAAAATGGTATGCCATGTGGGGGTTATTTTGCTGTCCTGGCACCATAGGGGCTTCCTAAATGCGACATGCCCCCGAGCAAAATTTGCTCTCAAAAAGCCAAATATGACTCCTTCTCTTCTGAGCATTGTAGTTCGCCCGTAGTGCACTTCAGGTCAACTTATGGGGTACCTCCATACTCAGAAGAGATGGGGTTACAAATTTTGGGGGGTATTTTCTGCTATTACCCCTTGCAAAAATGTGAAATTTGGGGGGAAACACACATTTTAGTGAAAAAAATTATATATTTTTTTACATATGCAAAAGTCGTGAAACACCTGTGGGGTATTAAGGCTCACTTTATTCCTTGTTACGTTCCTCAAGGGGTCTAGTTTCCAAAATGGTATGCCATGTGGGGGGGGGGTTTGCTGTTCTGGCACCATAGGGGCTTCCTAAATGCAACATGCCCCCCAAAAACCATTTCAGAAAAACGTACTCTCCAAAATCCCCTTGTCGCTCCTTCGCTTCTGAGCCCTCTACTGCGCCCGCCGAACACTTTACATAGACATATGAGGTATGCGCTTACTCGAGAGAAATTGGGCTACAAAAATAACAATCCATTTTCTCCTTTTACCCCTTGTAAAAATTTAAAAATTTGGTCTACAAGAACATGCGAGGGTAAAAAATTAAGATTGTGAATTTTCTCCTTCACTTTGCTGCTATTCCTGTGAAACACCTAAAGGGTTAAAATGCTGACTGAATGTAATTTTGAATACTTTGGGGGGTGCAGTTTTTATAATGGGGTCATTTGTGGGGTATTTCTAAGATGAAGACCCTTCAAATCCACTTTAAACCTGAACTGGTCCCTGAAAAATTGTGATTTTGGAAATTTTGTGAAAAATTGGTTACTGTTATGATGCAAACATAAAGTAGACATATTGTATATGTGAATAAAAAAAATAATTATTTGGAATATCCATTTTCCTTTCAAGCAGAGAGCTTCAAAGTTAGTAAAATGCTAAATTTTCAAATTTTTCATCAAATTTTGGGATTTTTCACCAAGAAAGGATGCAAGTTACCACAAAATTTTACCACTATGTTAAAGTAGAATATGACTATGTCACGAAAAAATAATCTCGGAATCAGAATGATAACTAAAAGCATTCCAGAGTTATTAATGTTTAAAGTGACAGTGGTCAGATGTGCAAAAAATGGCCGGGTCCTAAGGTGTAAAATGGCTGGGTCCTTAAGGGGTTAATGAAAGTAACAATGGATTTTACACGTTAGCCAATACATTGAAAGCTCCGGCAATTTCAGTTCGCGGGTTAGGGACATACAGTTGGAAACAAGGTGAATTCCACCGCCCCAGTCTTTTAATTATGTGAGCAGGAACACCGTGCCTAGAAGCCGATGAAGCCGCCCCTATCCTAAATGAATGACCAGTAATGGTTTCTGGGTTGATTCAAGTACTGCACGCCAAGATTCTAATGTGTTTAACGAAATCTTTGGTAGTAAGTGCCAGAATCGGAAACGGGAGTAAAGGCGACTCGGGGGGTTGTCCCCTGAGGGATTCTAGTAATAGACGCAGCACTCTTACCGGGCACCAAGGGTTATTAGTAGGGAAATATTCTACCCGGGCTTGTGTTATCTGTTGGGTTTTTGAGTGGTCTAACAAAAGCTGGTATCCTGAGTCGGTGGGGACCAGATGTCTGATCAGGAGAAAATCTGACCCATAATTGGTTCGTGTAAATTCTCCTGGCCGGAGGAACCCATAAAAACTTAAATACATGGCAGCCTTGATTACAAGGCTTCCCCCCAGACCAAATGGGTTATTGTCAAGAGTTATGCTAATCTGCTGGAAGGTAGTTACTGACAGTGGTGCTCTAGCTGCAGGTTTGGGCTTCTCAGACTTCAGAATGCCCTTCAAGTCCGCTTTGACGGCATGAGAACTGATGATAGACGGGGAACTGGGATGACTAAGTGAATGGAAATGCTGAACCCCAGCCAAATACAAACGGATGGAATTATGTGACAATTTTTTTGAAATGTGGCAAAAGTATACAAAGGATAGGATATATTGTATACTGAAAGGTGAGGGTGAAGGGTGTAACTGCTGGAAACTGAGGAAAGCCCTCCAGGCTGTTCTGTAAGATCTAGCCGTGGTCTTGGCGAGGGACTGATTGATCAGATTAATTGCTCCTGCATGCAGAATACTCAATCCAGCGTCAGAGTGTTGAAAGGACGTGGCGTGGTAGCCGTCTGGTCCGCTTCTGGCATGAGTTGCCATTAAAGCGGTGTGAGTCAGTTTCCTCAGAAAAGACATGATGCTGAGTAGCTTGGATCTACCCTTACAGATGATATCTCTAGTAGCGGTATTGTCCGTAAAGAAAACAACTGTTTGACCTCGCCAGAGATGACCCCAGGTTAGTGCAGCCGCTACTATGGGTACTATTTCCAGCAGGGCTGAGGTGGTAGAGAACTCCAGCCATTGGAGGGTTTCTGGAGGCCAAGCCCCCCACAACCAGTGGGACTTGAAAATGGCTGCATATCCACCTGAAGCTGCGGCATCAGATATAACAATAGGAGAGAATTTGTCAGCCTTCGGAACGAACATGGCAACCCTGTTCCAATTTGCCAAATAATTGTCCCACATGATTAGGTCTGCCCGGGCTGCTTGATCAAGCATTACTGGGGAGTCAGGATCAGGAGCAGACGGCAACAGGGCCAGAAGTCTGGAGACGAATGCTCGCCCTTGGGGAATGATTCTTACAGCAAAATTTAGCATTCCCAACAGACTCTGGAGCTGTTGACGATTAGTCACCATGGTCTGAGAGAACCTATGAAGGACTGAACGAATTCTATCCAATTTGTCTTGAGGTAGTCTGGCCTCTAACCTCATGGTGTCAAGGATGATGCCCAGAAAGGTGATTGAGGTTGACGGCCCTTCAACCTTCCTATCCGCCACAGGAACATTGAGGTTCCGGAAAACTGAAAGAAGAGTTCCTAAATCCTTAGGCTCACTGGCAGGGGCTTCCAACAGCAGAAAATCATCTAGATAATGCATCACGTACTCACATGACCAGTGGTTAACGAGGATCCATTCGAGGACTGAGGCGAATGAGTTGAACAACCACGGGCTGCTTTTGGCCCCGAAGGTTAAGCGAGTCGCAAAGTAATATAGACCGTTCCATTTAATGCAGTGCCAAGGCCAGAGGTCAGGTCGTATTGGCAATAGCTTAAAGGCGTCAGAAATGTCGGCTTTAGACAGCCATGTGCCAGTCCCTAACTGTAAAATTTTCTGTATAGCCGCGTCAACTGATGTGTACTTTAATGTGACTTCTTCCGATGGTATGAGGGAATTGACGCTAGGTGTGCTGCAAGAATGAGGTGCCGACAAGTCATATATTAATCGGTATTTATTTGAGAATTTTCCGCATGCAACTCCTATCGGATTAATCCTCCATTGACTGAATTGCGTTCTATCAAATGGGCCGATCACAAATTTTTTAAGAACCTCTTGGTTGAGAAGCTCTGTCACTATCTCTGGGTGGTTCTCTGCAGACTGCAGGTTTCTGCACTCATACGTGTCATGGGGTACACAAATCATGCCCGTGTCAAAGCCATGCAGAAAACCTTCGCAAAGGAAGTCAACAAAGCCCGGAGACGGATGATCACCTAAGTAAGACCGTAGCACTTCGTGATTAACCCCGCTTAGTCATGCGTCCGCCCCGGACCTTTTAGGACACTGGCTTTTTGGATGGGCCCAATGGCAGATGGAGCAGATGTGCAAGAGCCTACACTGACTGAAGCGGCAGGCTGACAAATTGAAATTATTGCATATCTGGGCGTTCCAAAGATAATGAACTGGCCTACCCAATTTGTCGACCGTAGGACCTACTTGGCCCCTAACTGCCGCTCCTTCAGACTCGGATGCGCCCTCAGTGGAAGCAGAACACCAATTGGTGGCGTGGGTAGAAGATTGGCATACCCCGCACAGAGGCGCCCTGAGCCCCGCAAAATGTCTACAAAACAATTCAGTGTCCAAAATTGCCCAATTGGTGCCCTGCTTGAACTGTGAAAGAGTAGCTGCTGCCTTGGCAGAAAAAGAACGGTGATAATCATAAAAAGAAAAACCACCATACTTATAACCAAGGTCGACCAGCTTGTGGAGATATTGATCTAGCTCGTCTCTCCTGCCAGGATGAGCAGAGCACAGAACATCCCTAAACAGCCCGAAGGCTAGAACAAATTACGGTATATTCAGCTTCCTGCTCAGCCTGGGGTCCCTGGCTTTCACTGTGACTGAAACCTCCCCGCAAGCAAATGTTTTATTGTCAAGAATATCCTGCGAAGCAATCAGGAGAGATGCCAAATTTACATCTCTTCCATCCAAGATATCTCTCCTGATAGCTTCGGGAATAAAGTGTGCTGGGCTCAGGCTGACTAAAGGAGAGAACATACCTGGCATGTAGCTTGAAGGGGCCACTAAGGCTGGGACCACGGGGACTGAGGATACAGCTTGCAACTCAGGGGCCGGGGCTGGGACTTCCCCTACTGAAACTGCCACGCTTGACGTACTTGCCACCTGAGGGGTCTCACCAGGCCCGGTAGAACCTGATGATCCTGCGATCACCGTGGTAGTGCCTGGGCTGGATCGTGCCTCGAGGTTGGCCATTCTGTTTTGCATATCACGCATGGAAGTGGTTAAGGTGCCAAGGATAGTATGAATTTGAGCCAAAGTCACAGTATCCCTATCTGACTGTTCACCGGCCTCCGGGGTGCTATGGGAGCACATAATCCTGTAAAGTTCTGCCTTCCTAGCCGTGGCTGGGAATGGGATCCCTTTGCGGCGAAGCTCTGCAATAATTTTTGGGACTGTCCAAGTCCTAAGGGACATGGCACTCCCTTGCGAAGAAGATCTAGCTGGTGATGGAGGCACAACAGTTCCTTCCATGGTTTCAGAGCACACGGACATCCCCTGAAAAACAATAATACCCATAAGCCTAACTGTCTACTAAAGAAGACGTAAGAGACAAACGTGAGGCGCATGGATTGACAAGCAATCTGCCTCTAGAGGGTGCCCAGACAAGACAAGTGAACTAGCTAAGCCAGAGTACGAGGCACGAGGATTGACGAGGGCAACCCACCTCAACTGGCTCCCCCCCTAGTCCCACCCACTAGCCTTAGTATACACTATCCAAATAACATGAGGCATCGAGGTTTGACCCGGCAAACCAACCTCTCAGAGAACGGTAAGAGAATTTGACACCACCGGGATGATATATGGAAATGAGGAATCACCCTAATGGAGCTAATAGCAACACGAGGTGAACCACAAACATCCTATAAGCTCCCAGAAAATACCTGATTCAGAACGTAAGGTGGCGAGATGGAACCAGAAGGTAGTCTGTCTGAGGAAATAACCATGAATCACAACGCGTAACGAACCAGAACCAAAAATCCCCTGAATGAAAATAAATACGTACGCAACTGACAAGAGGAAGTAGTATCGCAAGGGATCATGGGTAATAAATACAACGTAATTCCCACTGAAATGACAGGAAAATAGTGGACACCAAAATTATATAACACAGAAAACAAAGCAAAACATAACCTCAGGAAAACATAACCTGAAGCGATATAACCTGAACAAATACATACCGTATTTATCGGGGGTATACCACGCACCGGCCTATAACACGCACCCTCATTTTACCAAGGATATTTGGGTAAAAAAAGTTTTTTACCCAAATATCTATGGTAAAATGAGGGTGCGTGTGTGCGCGTGTATACCCCGATACACCCCCAGGAAAGGCAGGGGGAGAGAGGCCGTCGCTGCCCGCTTCTCTCCCCCTGCCTTTCCTGGGGTCTAGAGCGCTGCTGCCGGCCCTTCTCTCCCCCTGGCTATCGGCGCCGCTGCCCGTTCTGTCCCCCTGACTATTGGTGCCGGCGCCGATAGCCAGGGGGAGAGAAGTGGCGCCGACAGCCAGGGGGAGAGAAGGGGCAGCGGCACCCATTGCCGGCGCCGCTGCCCGTTGCCTCCCCCCATCCCCGGTGGCATAATTACCTGGGTCGGGTCCGCGCTGCTGCAGGCCTCCGGTGCGCGTCCCCTGCGTCGTTGCTATGCTATGCTATAGCAACGACGCTGGCGCTGGCACCAATAGTCAGGGGGACAGAACGGGCAGCGGCGCCGATAGCCAGGGGGAGAGAAGGGCCGGCAGCAGCGCTCTAGACCCCAGGAAAGGTAGGGGGAGAGAAGCGGGCAGCGATGGCCTCTCTCCCCCTGCTTTTCCTGGGGGTGTATCGGCGTATACCACGCACATAGACTTTAAGCTAAAAATTTTAGCCTAAAAAGTGCGTGTTATACGCCGATAAATACGGTACATAATGGTGGAATTGTGGGTAGGAATAATGACCTCCAGACGTAAAGGGAGGAAATAAGGACCTGCAGGAGGAAGAGAGGGAAGAATGTACACACCAGCAACCATATATATAACTTACAACCTGATCCGGTGCATATTGATAGTAAATATATGGATACCTTTCAAACAACTAGCTGCCATAACCATTGCAGCCTCTGCGACTCCCCAGGATGACAAGGGGGTGCCCCATGATAAGCAGTGGCAGCATGCCCCCTAACATTAATGTTGCCTAATGGGATTACATGCAATCAACCTAACCTCACGGGACCCCCCCTCCCCCATGATTCTAACCCCCCCTCGCACACAATTTGGATCCCTGGGTGACCCTGCCAAAATGAAGCAAAACAATGATAGGCAGCTGAAATAGAGGCTCAGTCCTCAAGGTACATCAACAGTATACAATCTGGAATCTGGTATGAAACTAATACATAATACTGCTTATGGTCGGGAAAACAAAGCAAAACATAACCTTGGGAAAACATGACCTGCTCCTCAATGAGCTATACTACCAAGTTGTAGCCACGTGGGGCCCTGTGTGACGTGCGGCCGAGTTTGTGGTTGCCAACCAACGGACCCCGTGCAGGACGCTCCCGTCCGTAGACAGAGAGGCTGCCGGGCTCCGACATACTCTCCTCCCCTGTGTAGAAGCGAGGTTCGTGGCGGTGCCGAGAGTCCCGGCCTCAGCTGGCCACGCGACGTACAGGGGGAGGAGAGGGAGAGCGTAAAACCATGCCGCAGATAGACTGCGCTCCTACCTGACCGCCGCCGGAAAACGCGAATCAGCTGACCGGAAACCCAGAGACGTCCAGGAACCAGAGGGAACCGAAGCTGTCGGACCTTCCCCTGACCCTGGGCGTGAGTATAAATACGCCTCCAGACTCCTCCCATAAATTAGATTAGCCTATACAGGCTAACCACCACATATGTCCCCCGCACAGCGCAATCATATGCCCCACACAGCGCATGTTATATATGCCCCCTGATCAGCGCAATCATATGCCCCGCACAGCGCATGTTATATATGCCCCCCGATCAGCGCAATCATATGCCCCACACAGCACATGTTATATATGCCTCCCACATAGCGCATGTTATATATGCCCCGCACAGCGCATGTATATATGTCCCCCACACAGCGCAATCATATGCACCACACAGCGCATGTTATATATGCCTCCCGCATAGCGCATGTTATGTATGCCCTGCACAGCACATGTTATATATGCCCCCCGCACAGTGCAATCATATGCCCCACACAGCGTATGTTATATATGCCCCCCACAGCACATGTATATGTCCCCACACAGCGCAATTATATGCCCCGCACAGCGCATGTTATATATGCCTCCCACATAGCGCATGTTATGTATGCCCTGCACAGCGCATGTGTTACGCCGAGCGCTCCGGGTCCCTGCTCCTCCCCGGAGCGCTCACGGCGTCTCTCTCTCTGCAGCGCCCCGGTCAGACCCGCTGACCGGGAGCGCTGCACTGACTTTGCCGGCGGGGATGCGATTCGCATAGCGGGACGCGCCCGCTCGCGAATCGCATCCCAAGTCACTTACCCGTCCCGGTCCCCGGCTGTCATGTGCTGGCGCACGCGGCTCCGCTCTCTAGGGCGCGCGCGCGCCAGCTCTCTAAGATTTAAAGGGCCAGTGCACCAATGATTGGTGCCTGGCCCAATCAGCTTAATTAGCTTCCACCTGCTCCCTGGCTATAATACCTCACTTCCCCTGCACTCCCTTGCCGGATCTTGTTGCCTTGTGCCAGTGAAAGGGTTTAGTGTTGTCCATAGCCTGTGTTTCCAGATCTTCTGCTATCCACATTGACTATGAACCTTGCCGCCTGCCCCGACCTTCTGCTACGTCTGACCTTGCCTCTGCCTAGTCCTTCTGTCCCACGCCTTCTCAGCAGTCAGCGAGGTTGAGCCGTTGCCGGTGGATACGACCTGGTTGCTACCGCCGCAGCAAGACCATCCCGCTTTGCGGCGGGCTCTGGTGAATACCAGTAGCATCTTAGAACCGGTCCACTGACACGGTCCACGCCAATCCCTCGCTGACACAGAGGATCCACATCCAGCTAGCCGAATCGTGACAGTAGATCCGGCCATGGATCCCGCTGAAGTGCCGCTGCCAAGTCTCGCTGACCTATCCACGGTGGTCGCTCAGCAATTGCAGCAAATCGCCCAACAAGGACAGCAGCTGTCGCAGTTGACCGCCACGTTACAGCAACTTCTGCCACTGCTACAGCAGCAACCATTTCCTCCGCCAGCTCCTGCACCTCCTCCGCAGCGAGTGGCCTCTCCCAGCCTCCGCTTGTCCCTGCCGGACAAATTTGATGGGGACTCTAGACTCTGCCGTGGCTTTCTGTTGCAATGTTTCCTACATATGGAGATGTTGTCGGACCAATTTCCTACAGAACGGTCTAAGGTGGCGTTCGTAGTGAGTCTTCTATCTGGAAAGGCTTTGTCTTGGGCCACACCGCTCTGGGACCGCAATGATCCTGCCACAGCTACAGTCCAGTCCTTCTTCGCTGAAGTCCGTAGTGTCTTCGAGGAACCAGCCCGAGCTTCTTCTGCCGAGACTGCCCTGCTGAACCTGGTCCAGGGTAATTCTTTAGTAGGCGAGTACTCCATCCAATTTCGTACTCTCGCTTCCGAATTATCTTGGAATAACGAGGCTCTCTGTGCGACCTTTAAAAAAGGCCTATCCAGTAACATCAAGGATGTGCTGGCCGCACGAGAGATTCCTGCCAACCTGCAAGAACTTATCCATTTGGCCACCCGCATTGACATGCGTTTTTCTGAGAGACACCAGGAGCTCCGCCAGGAAAAAGATCTTGATCTCTGGGCACCTCTCCCACAGTATCCTTTGCAATCTACGCCTGTGCCTCCCGCCGAGGAGGCTATGCAAGTGGATCGGTCTCGCCTGACCCATGAAGAGAGGACTAGCTGTAGGGAAAAAAATCTATGCCTGTACTGCGCTAGTACTGAACATTTCTTGGTGGATTGCCCTATTCGTCCTCCACGTCTAGGAAACGCACGCACGCACCCAGCTCACGTGGGTGTGGCGTCTCTTGGTACGAAGTCTGCTTCTCCACGTCTCACTGTGCCCGTGCGGATTTCTCTTTCTGCCAACTCCTCCCTCTCAGCCGTGGCCTGCTTGGACTCTGGTGCTTCTGGAAATTTTATTCTGGACTCTTTGGTGAATAAGTTCTGCATCCCGGTGACCCGTTTCGCCAAGCCTCTCTACATTTCTTCGGTCAACGGAGTGAAGTTGGACTGTACTGTGCGTTACCGCACAGAATCCCTCTTAATGTGCATTGGACCCCATCACGAAAAGATCGAATTGTTCGTCCTTCCCAACTGTACCTCTGAAGTCCTCCTCGGTCTGCCATGGCTCCAGCAGCATTCTCCCACCCTTGACTGGACCACCGGGGAGATCAAGAATTGGGGTTCTGCTTGCCTTAAGAAATGCCTCACCTCTGCTCCCAGTCCCGTCTGTTGGGCCTCAGTGTCTCCTCCTGTGCCTGGTCTCCCCAAGGCCTATCGGGACTGTGCCGTGCCTCCTCATAGCCCCCGTCCTGGTGACACCCTGCCCCGTGCCAAGCTTCACCCTCTGCCCCCCCTCCCCATTTCCACTTCTTCTGAACTACCTGCCGCTGGTATAGCTACCCAGAATTTCTTTTTTCAGAAGGAGACTCAAGAGGCGTCCCCTATGTTGTCGTCTCTTTTGAAGGGACAAGGAGACAAAAAGAGGGGGAGACCTAAGGGGGGGGGGGGTACTGTTACGCCGAGCGCTCCGGGTCCCTGCTCACGGCATCTCTCTCTCTGCAGCGCCCCGGTCAGACCCGCTGACCGGGAGCACTGCACTGACTTTGCCGGCGGGGATGCGATTCGCATAGCGGGACGTGCCCGCTCGCGAATCGCATCCCAAGTCACTTACCCGTCCCGGTCCCCGGCTGTCATGTGCTGGCGCGCGCGGCTCTGCTCTCTAGGGCGCGCGCGTGCCAGCTCTCTAAGATTTAAAGGGCCAGTGCACCAATGATTGGTGCCTGGCCCAATCAGCTTAATTAGCTTCCACCTGCTCCCTGGCTATAATACCTCACTTCCCCTGCACTCCCTTGCCGGATCTTGTTGCCTTGTGCCAGTGAAAGCGTTTAGTGTTGTCCATAGCCTGTGTTTCCAGATCTTCTGCTATCCACATTGACTACGAACCTTGCCGCCTGCCCCGACCTTCTGCTACGTCTGACCTTGCCTCTGCCTAGTCCTTCTGTCCCACGCCTTCTCAGCAGTCAGCGAGGTTGAGCCGTTACCGGTGGATACAACCTGGTTGCTACCGCCGCAGCAAGACCATTCCGCTTTGCGGCGGGCTCTGGTGAATACCAGTAGCATCTTAGAACCGGTCCACCGACACGGTCCACGCCAATCCCTCGCTGACACAGAGGATCCACATCCAGCTAGCCGAATCGTGACAGCATGTATATATGTCCCCCGCACAGCGCAATCATATGCCCCGCACAGCGCAATCATAAGCTCCTGGTAGCGCTATCATTGACAAGCATTTTATTAGCAGAGCATCTCTCTGGGAAGCCGCTGCCCGATGCTCTGCTAATGCTCTGCTTGTGAGTGATAGCGCTTCAGAGGCATATGTGTATAGAAGCTGTCACGATGCCGGCTGGCGGGTGGTGGATCCACTGTGCCAGAGAGGGATTGGCGTGGACCGTGCTAGTGGACCGGTTCTAAGCCACTACTGGTATTCACCAGAGCCCGCCGCAAAGCGGGATGGTCTTGCTGCGGCAGTAGTGACCAGGTCGTATCCACTAGCAACGGCTCACCTCTCTGGCTGCTGAAGATAGGCGCGGTACAAGGGAGTAGGCAGAAGCAAGGTCGGACGTAGCAGAAGGTCGGGGCAGGCAGCAAGGATCGTAGTCAGGGGCAACGGCAGAAGGTCTGGAACACAGGCTAGGAACACACAAGGAACGCTTTCACTGGCACAATGGCAACAAGATCCGGCAAGGGAGTGCAGGGGAAGTGAGGTGATATAGGGAAGTGCACAGGTGAACACACTAATTGGAACCACTGCGCCAATCAGCGGCGCAGTGGCCCTTTAAATCGCAGAGACCCGGCGCGCGCGCGCCCTAGGGAGCGGGGCCGCGCGCGCCGGGACAGGACAGACGGGGAGCGAGTCAGGTACGGGAGCCGGGGTGCGCATCGCGAGCGGGCGCTACCCGCATCGCGAATCGCATCCCGGCTGACAGCGGAATCGCAGCGCCCCGGGTCAGAGGATGTGACCGGAGCGCTGCAGCGGGGAGAGTGAAGCGAGCGCTCCGGGGAGGAGCGGGGACCCGGAGCGCTCGGCGTAACAGTACCCCCCCCCTTGGGTCTCCCCCTCTTCTTAGAGCCTGAGAACCTGAGGAGCAGACTTTTGTCTAGGATGTTGTCCTCAGGTTCCCAGGATCTCTCTTCAGGACCACAACCCTCCCAGTCCACTAAGAAAAAAGTTTTCCCTCTGACCTTTTTGGAAGCTAAGATTTCTTTGACAGAGAAGATGTCCGAGGAGCCGGAAACAGGAGTGGGAGGAACAGATTTGGGAGAAAAACGGTTGAGGATGAGTGGTTTGAGAAGAGAGACGTGAAAGGCATTAGGGATACGAAGAGAAGGAGGAAGAAGAAGTTTATAAGAGACAGGATTGATTTGACACAAAATTTTGAAAGGACCAAGATAGCGTGGTCCCAACTTGTAGCTAGGGACACGGAAGCGGACATATTTAGCGGAGAGCCATACCTTGTCTCCAGGGGAAAAAACGGGAGGAGCTCTTCTTTTCTTATCCGCGAACCTCTTCATGCGTGAAGAAGCCTGTAAGAGAGAATTTTGGGTCTCTCTCCATATAATGGAAAGGTCACGAGAAATTTCATCCACAGCGGGCAGACCAGAGGGCAAGGGGGTAGGGAGGGGGGGAAGAGGGTGACGGCCGTACACCACGAAAAATGGGGATTTGGAGGAAGATTCAGAGACCCTGAAGTTATACGAGAATTCGGCCCATGGAAGGAGATCTGCCCAGTCATCCTGGCGGGAGGAAACAAAATGTCGCAAATAATCACCCAAGATCTGGTTAATTCTTTCTACTTGTCCATTGGACTGGGGATGATATGCAGAAGAAAAATTTAATTTAATCTTGAGTTGTTTACAGAGAGCCCTCCAGAATTTAGACACGAATTGGACACCTCTATCCGAGACAATCTGCGTAGGCAACCCGTGAAGACGAAAAATGTGTACAAAAAATTGTTTAGCCAACTGAGGCGCAGAAGGAAGACCAGGAAGAGGGATGAAATGTGCCATTTTGGAGAATCGATCAACGACCACCCAAATAACAGTGTTGCCACGGGAAGGGGGTAAATCAGTAATAAAATCCATACCAATCAGAGACCAAGGCTGTTCGGGGACAGGCAGAGGATGAAGAAAACCAGCGGGCTTCTGGCGAGGAGTCTTATCCCGGGCACAGATAGTGCAGGCTCGCACAAAGTCCCCAACATCCGTCTCCAGAGTCGGCCACCAATAGAAGCGGGAGATGAGTTGCACAGATTTCTTGATGCCCGCATGACCTGCGAGATGGGAGGAGTGACCCCATTTGAGGATTCCGAGGCGTTGGCGTGGAGAAACAAAGGTCTTTCCTGGAGGAGTCTGCCTGATGGAGGCAGGAGAAGTGGAGATCAGGCAGTCAGGTGGAATGATGTGTTGCGGAGAGAGTTCAACTTCTGAGGCATCCGAGGAACGAGAGAGAGCATCGGCCCTAATGTTCTTATCGGCAGGACGAAAGTGAATCTCAAAATTAAATCGGGCAAAGAACAGAGACCACCGGGCCTGGCGAGGATTCAGCCGTTGGGCAGACTGGAGGTAGGAGAGGTTCTTGTGGTCGGTGTAGATAATAACAGGAAAACTTGATCCCTCCAGCAGATGCCTCCATTCCTCAAGTGCTAATTTAATGGCTAGAAGCTCTCGATCCCCGATGGAGTAGTTCCTCTCCGCTGGAGAGAAGGTCCTAGAGAAAAAACCACAAGTGACAGCATGCCCGGAAGAATTTTTTTGTAGAAGAACAGCTCCAGCTCCCACTGAGGAGGCATCAACCTCCAATAGGAAGGGTTTGGAAGGGTCAGGTCTGGAGAGCACGGGAGCCGAAGAAAAGGCAGACTTGAGTCGTTTAAAGGCGTCTTCTGCTTGAGGAGGCCAGGACTTGGGATCAGCATTTTTTTTGGTTAAAGCCACGATAGGAGCCACAATGGTAGAAAAATGTGGAATAAATTGCCTGTAATAATTGGCGAACCCCAAAAAGCGTTGGATAGCACGGAGTCCGGAGGGGCGTGGCCAATTTAAGACGGCAGAGAGTTTGTCTGGATCCATCTGTAGTCCCTGGCCAGAGACCAAATATCCTAGAAAAGGAAGAGATTGGCATTCAAACAGACATTTCTCAATTTTGGCATAGAGTTGATTGTCACGAAGTCTCTGAAGAACCATACGGACATGCTGGCGGTGTTCTTCTAGATTGGCAGAAAAAATTAGGATATCGTCCAGATATACAACAACACAGGAGTATAACAGATCACGAAAAATTTCATTGACAAAGTCTTGGAAGACGGCAGGGGCGTTGCACAGGCCAAAGGGCATGACCAGATACTCAAAGTGTCCATCTCTGGTGTTAAATGCCGTTTTCCACTCATCCCCCTCTCTGATGCGGATGAGGTTATAGGCGCCTCTTAAGTCCAATTTAGTAAAGATGTGGGCACCTTGGAGGCGATCAAAGAGTTCAGAGATGAGGGGTAAGGGGTAGCGGTTCTTAACCGTGATTTTATTAAGACCGCGGTAGTCAATGCAAGGACGTAGGGAGCCATCTTTTTTGGACACAAAGAAAAATCCGGCTCCGGCAGGAGAGGAGGATTTACGGATAAAGCCCTTTTTTAGATTCTCCTGGACGTATTCAGACATGGCAAGAGTCTCTGGGGCAGAGAGAGGATAAATTCTGCCCCGGGGTGGAGTAGTGCCCGGGAGGAGGTCGATAGGACAATCATAAGGCCTGTGAGGAGGTAGAGTCTCAGCTTGTTTTTTGCAGAAAACATCCGCGAAGTCCATATAGGCCTTAGGGAGACCGGTTACTGGAGGAACCACAGAGTTACGGCAAGGGTTACTGGGAACCGGTTTTAGACAGTTCTTGGAACAAGAGGACCCCCAACTCTTGATCTCCCCAGTGGACCAATCCAGGGTTGGGGAATGAAGTTGAAGCCAGGGAAGTCCAAGGAGAATTTCCGAGGTGCAATTGGGGAGGACAAAAAGTTCAATCCTCTCGTGATGAGATCCGATGCTCATAAGAAGGGGCTCCGTGCGGAAACGTATGGTACAGTCCAATCTTTCATTATTTACACAATTGATGTAGAGGGGTCTGGCGAGACTGGTCACTGGGATGTTGAACCTGTTGACGAGAGAGGCCAAAATAAAATTTCCTGCAGATCCAGAGTCCAAGAAGGCCACAGCAGGGAAGGAGAAGGCAGAGGCAGACATCCGCACAGGCACTGTAAGACGTGGAGAAGCAGAGTAGACATCAAGGACTGTCTCACCTTTGTGCGGAGTCAGCGTACGTCTTTCCAGGCGGGGAGGACGGATAGGACAATCCCTCAGGAAGTGTTCGGTACTAGCACAGTACAGGCAGAGGTTCTCCATACGGCGTCGTGTCCTCTCTTGAGGTGTCAGGCGAGACCGGTCGACCTGCATAGCCTCCACGGCGGAAGGCACAGGAACAGATTGCAGGGGACCAGAGGAGAGAGGAGCCGAGGAGAAGAAACGCCTCGTGCGAACAGAGTCCATATCTTGGCGGAGTTCCTGACGCCTTTCGGAAAAACGCATGTCAATGCGAGTGGCTAGGTGAATAAGTTCATGTAGATTAGCAGGAATTTCTCGTGCGGCCAGAACATCTTTAATGTTGCTGGATAGGCCTTTTTTGAAGGTCGCGCAGAGGGCCTCATTATTCCAGGACAATTCTGAAGCAAGAGTACGGAATTGTACGGCATACTCGCCAACGGAAGAATTACCCTGGACCAGGTTCAACAGGGCAGTCTCAGCAGAAGAGGCTCGGGCAGGTTCCTCAAAGACACTTCGGATTTCCGAGAAGAAGGAGTGTACGGAGGCAGTGACGGGGTCATTGCGGTCCCAGAGCGGTGTGGCCCATGACAGGGCTTTTCCGGACAGAAGGCTGACTACGAAAGCCACCTTAGACCTTTCAGTGGGAAACAGGTCCGACATCATCTCCAGATGCAGGGAACATTGGGAAAGAAAGCCACGGCAAAACTTAGAGTCCCCATCAAATTTATCCGGCAAGGATAGGCGTAGCCCAGGAGCGGCCACTCGCTGCGGAGGAGGTGCAGGAGCTGGCGGAGGAGATGATTGCTGAAGCTGTGGTAGTAACTGTTGTAGCATAACGGTCAGTTGAGACAGCTGTTGGCCTTGTTGCGCTATCTGTTGTGACTGCTGGGCGACCACCGTGGTGAGGTCAGCGACAACTGGCAGAGGAACTTCAGCGGGATCCATGGCCGGATCTACTGTCACGATGCCGGCTGGCGGGTGGTGGATCCACTGTGCCAGAGAGGGATTGGCGTGGACCGTGCTAGTGGACCGGTTCTAAGCCACTACTGGTATTCACCAGAGCCCGCCGCAAAGCGGGATGGTCTTGCTGCGGCGGTAGTGACCAGGTCGTATCCACTAGCAACGGCTCACCTCTCTGGCTGCTGAAGATAGGCGCGGTACAAGGGAGTAGGCAGAAGCAAGGTCGGACGTAGCAGAAGGTCGGGGCAGGCAGCAAGGATCGTAGTCAGGGGCAACGGCAGAAGGTCTGGAACACAGGCTAGGAACACACAAGGAACGCTTTCACTGGCACAATGGCAACAAGATCCGGCAAGGGAGTGCAGGGGAAGTGAGGTGATATAGGGAAGTGCACAGGTGAACACACTAATTGGAACCACTGCGCCAATCAGCGGCGCAGTGGCCCTTTAAATCGCAGAGACCCGGCGCGCGCGCGCCCTAGGGAGCGGGGCCGCGCGCGCCGGGACAGGACAGACGGGGAGCGAGTCAGGTACGGGAGCCGGGGTGCGCATCGCGAGCGGGCGCTACCCGCATCGCGAATCGCATCCCGGCTGACAGCGGAATCGCAGCGCCCCGGGTCAGAGGATGTGACCGGAGCGCTGCAGCGGGGAGAGTGAAGCGAGCGCTCCGGGGAGGAGCGGGGACCCGGAGCGCTCGGCGTAACAGAAGCGAAGTGGGGACCAGATATATAAGCGTTATCTGGTCCCCACTTTGCTTCTATACACAATGTTCCTGAGTACAAACACCTCAGCTGCCCCATCGCCTCCCCCCATCCCCGTTGTTATAAATACCTGTTGCCGGGGCCCGGGGTCCGCGATCCCTCTGGCTCCGGCGCTGTGGCTGTGCGCTGCGCAATGATGAGTGGCTTCCCTAACGTGACGTCACTGTCAGTGCACACAGTGACAGCGTACAGCGACAGTGCCGGAGCCAGAGGGATCGCGGGAACAGGTATTTATAACACCGGGGATGGGGGGAGGCGATGGGGCAGCTGAGGTGTTTGTACTCAGGAGGATTGTGTATAGAAGCGAAGTGGGGACCAGATAACGCTTATATATCTGGTCCCCACATCGCTTCTATACACATATGCCTCTGAAGCGCTATCACTCACAAGCGGAACATTAGCAGAGCATCGGGCAGCGGCTTCCCGGAGAGATGCTCTGCTAATAAAATGCTTGTCAATGATAGCGCTACCGGGAGCTTATGATTGCGCTGTGCGGGGCATATGATTGCGCTGTGCGGGGGACATATATACATGCGCTGTGCGGGGCATATATAACATGCGCTGTGCGAGGCATATGATTGTGCTGTGCGGGGGACATATATACATGCGCTGTGAGGGGCATATTTAACATGCGCTGTGCGGGGGCATATATAACATGTGCTGTGCGGGGGGGCATATATAACATGCGCTGTGCGGGGGGCATATGATAGTGCGGCGGGGGACAAGATATATAAAAGCTATGGGGACATATACATTCCCCCAGCGATTCTATATATCTTTCCCCACCGCAGCTCTTCTATTTGAGAACCCCGCCGGGATCCCTGAATGGCTCTTCATTACTGGCCATTCAGGGATCCCGGCGGGGAATTCGAAAATGAAAGTAAAATACATCGTACATCACTGGGGAGGGGACCATGCCGCCTGCTCCCCTGCTTAATAACTTTTGATCGGATCGGGTCTCAGAAGTGAGACCCGATGCGATCAACCCCTTTGCCCCTGTACTACTACCCCCAACATGGAACAGACCCTGTTCCATGATGGGGGTAGGACTTAGTCAGTTTTGAGTCATTTACCGACAGCTCAGAGCTGTCGGGTTTTGGTGAAGAAAAATTCACAGGTTTTCCTGTGAGTTTTTCATCATACTCCGAGTGTTTTTTCTTTTTTTGTCGGGAACACGCCCCTTTTTGTGATAACCACGCCCATTTTGACGGGTTTAAAAAACACTCGGCGTGATGATATATTTTGTCGGGTTGTGTGACCAAATTTTGTGTCGCATGGGCTATGCGACACAAATTTGGTCGCACAAACCGACAAAAAGAGTTGGGTTGACATTAGTAAATGAGGGCTAATACGTGTGTGTGTGTGTGTGTGTGTGTGTGTGTGTGTGTATGTGTATGTATGTGTGTGTGTGCAGCATCACGTCCAAACGGCTAAAGATATTAACATGAAACTTGGCACACATGTTACTTATATGTCAACAACAAACATAGGATAGGTAATTTAACCCTTACTCACCTTAAAGTCACATACAAATCTATGGGAAATATATGTTACTGCATAACTTCCAAACAGCTGGAGATATTTTGATAATACTTGGTCACATGTTACTTATATGTCCACTTAAAATATAGGATAGTTAATTTAACCCTTAACTACCCCCATTTGTGAGGGTTGGGGTTTTTGTTTAAAGGGGTATTCCAGGCCAAAACTTTTTTTTATATATCAACTGGCTCCAGAAAGTTAAACAGATTTGTAAATGACTTCTATTAAAAAATCTTAATCCTTCCAATAGTTATTAGCTTCTGAAGTTGAGTTGTTGTTTTCTGTCTAGCTGCTCAATGATGACTCACGTCCCGGGAGCTGTGCAGTTCCTATGGGGATATTCTCCCATCACAGCTCCCCGGATGTGACATCATCATTGAGCAGTTACACAGAAAACTTCAGAAGCTAATAACTATTGGAAGGATTAAGATTTTTTTTAATAGAAGTAATTTACAAACCTGTTTAACTTTCCGGAGCCAGTTGATATATAAAAAAAAAGGTTTTGCCTGCAATACCCCTTTAAAGTCTCATGCAAATCTATGGGAAATATATGTTCCCACATAACTTCCGTATGGCTGGAGATATTTCAATACCTGGTACACATATTACTTATATGTCAAATAAAAATATATGATAGTTGAATTAACCCTTACCTACACCCTTATATAAAAGTTGGGTTTTTGTTTCAAGTCCCATGCAAGTATATGGGACTTCCAGTACCTTACTCTACAAGCTCCGCTCTGCATCTCCTGGTGAATGTGGCAGTCCCGCTTGCAAGCCACACCCCATCTAACAAAGACACAACCACTGTTTAGGCCCCACCCCTTTTATTATCTACCCTTTTTGTGCATCGGTCTGGCTTGCAAATCACGCCCAGTCCCACAAAGCCATGTCCTCTTCTATTTTCAGCTTACAATATCTTCATCACAAATCAGTCCCACCTGAGGACAGGATATGAGGATGGGACATAAGGAAGGGATATGAGGACAACATATGAGGACAGCATATGAGGACGGGATATGAGGACAGCATATGAGGACGGGATATGAGGACAGGACATGAGGTCAGGATATGAGGACGGGATATGAGGATGGGATATGAGGTCGAGACATGAGGACCGGATATGAGGTCAGGATATGGGGACGGGATATGGGGACGGCATGTGAGGTCGGGATATGAGGTGTGGATATGGGGATGGGATATGGAGTCGGGCTATGAGGATGGGATATGAGGACGGGATATGAGGTCAGGATAGGAGGACGGGATATGAGGTCGAGATATGAGGACGGGATAGGAGGTCGGGATATGAGGTTCAGATATGAGGAAGGGATTAGAGATGAGCGAACTTACAGTGATTCGATTCGTCACGCACTTCGCGGCTCGGTGGCTGCTTACTTTAGCCGGCATAAATTAGTTCAGCTTTCAGGTGCTCCTGTGGGCTGGAAAAGGTGGATACAGTCCTAGGAGAGAGTCTCTGGCCCACTGGAGCACCTGAAAGCTGAACTAATTTACGCAGGCTAAAGTAAGAAACCGCCGAGAAGTTTGTGATGAATCGAATTACTGTAAATTCACTCATCTTTAGACAGGATATAAAGATAGGATATGAAGTCGGGATATCAAGTCGGCATATGAGGACGGGATATGAGGTTGAGATACAGTGGGGATCAAAAGTTTGGGCACCCCAGGTAAAAAATTGTATTAATGTGCATAAAGAAGCCAAGGAAAGATGGAAAAATCTCCAAAAGGAAACAAATTACAGATTAGACATTCTTATAATATGTCAACAAAAGTTAGATTTTATTTCCATCATTTCCACTTTCAAAATAACAGAAAACAAAAAAAAATGGCATCTGCAAAAAGTTTGGCCACCCTGCAGCGTTAATATCTTGTACTGCCCCCTTTGGCAAGTATCACAGCTTGTAAACGATTTTTGTAGCCAGCCATGAGTCTTTCAATTCTTGTTTGAGGTATCTTTGCCCATTCTTCCTTACAAAAGTCTTCCAGTTCTTTGAGATTTTTGGGCTGTCTATCACGCACAGCTCTTTCAAGGTCTATCCATAGATTTTCAATTATGTTGAGGTCAGGAGATTGTGATGGCCATGGCAAAACCTTCAGTTTACGCCTCTTGATGTATTTCCCCGTGGATTTCGAGGTGTGTTTAGGATCATTATCCATTTTTAGAAGCCATCCTCTCTTCAACTTCAGCTTTTTCACAGATGGCATCAAGTTAGCATCCTAAATTTGCTTTATTGAATCAATTTTTCCTTCTACTCGTGAGATGTTCCCTGTGCCACTGGCTGCAATACAACCCCAAAGCATGATTGATCCACCCCCATGCTTAATAGTTTGACAGTGGTTCTTTTCATTAAATTCTGTTCTCCAAATGTACCTTTGCTCATTCCGGCCAAAAAGTTCAATTTTAACCTCATCGGTCCACAGAACTTGTTTCCAAAATGCATCAGGCTTGTCTATATGTTCATTTGCAAAGTTTAAATGCAGATTTTTGTGGTGAGGACGTAGAAGAGGTTTTCTTTTGATGACTCTTCCATGAAGACCATATTTGTACAAGTATCTCTTTATAGTGGAATAGTGTACCACAACTCCAGTGTCTGCCAGATCTTTCTGGAGGGATTGTGCAGTCAAATGTGGGTTTTGAATTGTTTTTCTCACAATCCTGCGAGCTGTTCTGTCTGATATTTTTCTTGGTCTTCCAGATCTTGCTTTAACTTCCACTATTCATGATGACTGCCATTTCTTAATTACATTCTGAACAGAGGATACTGACATCTGAAAAAGTTTAGCTATCTCCTTATAGCCTTCTCCAGCTTTGTGAGCGTCAACTATTTTCAGTTTCAGATTTCTAGACAACTGCTTAGAAGAACCCATGGTGCTGATTGTTGGGGCAAGGTCAGATGAGTCTGGACATTTAAAACCTTTGAGATTGACATCACCTGGTCTTCCCATATGATGATTGAGAACAATCCATGACACTGGCAGGTCTCAGCTTTGCAAAGGGGGCAGTGCATGCTATAAATTCTGCAGGGTGCCCAAACTTTTGCAGACGTCATTTTTTTATTTTCTGTTATTTTGAAAGTGTAAATGATGGAAATAAAATCTAACTTTTGTTGACATATTATAAGAATATAAATCTAATCTGTAATTTGATGCCTTTTTGGAGATTTTTCCATCTTTCTTTGGCTTCTTTATGCACATTAATACAAATTTTTACCTGGGGTGCCCAAACTTTTGATCCCCACTGTATGAGGATGGGATATGGGGACAGGATATGGGGTTGGGATTTTCCTCCCCAACAAGGATTAGGGAGGAAAAACCGGGCAACGCCAGGTACTCAGCTAGTAAACATATAAATAGAATCTTATATCACTGGGGTGCTGGGTGTCCGCACCCTGACAATCAGCTATTAATGGCCTATCCTGTGAATAATTTTTCCTCACAAAACCTGTTTAATAAAAGGAGTAGAGGTATAAAGGAACTCATTAAGATTCTGATGGTCAAGCGTTCATGTAAACTTTGAAAGGGCAATAGTCCCATAGTAGGGACTCGATCACACAGTAATGGCCTGTTTTAAAGACAAATTCTGGAGCAGTCAATTTCCTTTTTTCTTTTGCTTTCTTTCTTTTCTTCTTTTATTCCTTGCACTGTGAAGTAGTATGAGACTGGTAAAGCCCTCAAAGACTTGGTGTTATACATAACTGTACATGGCGGTATATGTGATTGGTCTTCTAGTTTAAAGACAGGACCTCATAACTTAGCTCAGAACTGGGAGTTATCTTCTATAGCTGTTTTAATAGGTGTGTCTGTTCCAGGTTTTGGAAGCAGCTCCAGCCCCTCCTGCTCAGATGCAGGTTTGCCCATCACAGTGGCAACACCCGGGCCAATCAGCAGGCGTTGATGAATGGGCCAATTGTGTCTAGCCTTAGCGTCCACACCCTTCTGAATTCCTTGCCTCTGTTAAAGGATCTTTCTCTTGTCTCTGGCTCTGGTTTGCTATTACCTGTGTATCCTGTGTATATTATTGGTCTGATTTCCTGACTACTCCATTGCATACTCGTGGTTTTGTACCTCATTGCTCTCTCTGTTACCGCCTTGACTTGTTTGACCCTAATTATACGTTTGTTTGTGCATTCCTTGTTTGCTGTTTGGTTGTTGGTTAACCCTTTTGTGCCCTGACCTTTTTTCTGACTTCTATACTGTGTTGTTTGTTACTTTGACTTCACTACGTCCTGTACCTTAGTAGTGTAGGGACAGGCAGCCAGGTTGGGGCCACCCTATTAAGGAGGCGGTCACCCCAAAAGGCAGGAACAGAGGGTGTGAGTCAGTTAAGTGCTATGCTTTTTGTTTTTCACTTTCTAGGTTGTTCTCTGCTGGGGCCCTGTGTAAATTATTGTCCCTGACTATGATAGTTCGGTCCTTTTAGATAATGAAATATCACAGTCCCTGAGACAGGAAGTAATGTTGTTTGATTGACAGATGCAGAAAGAACAACATGGTTTGGAACAAAAAAGGGACATCACATGGAAAAATGTCACTTGTGTTATATAGCAGGTTGTAATTTATACCTTTGTCAAATGCCTCTAATTAGAGATGAGCGAACTTACAGTAAATTCGATTCGTCACGAACTTCTCGGCTCGGCAGTTGATGATTTATCCTTCATAAATTAGTTCAGCCTTCAGGTGCTCCGGTGGGCTGGAAAAGGTGGATACAGTCCTAGTAAAGAGTCTCCTAGGACTGTATCCACCTTTTCCAGCCCACGGGAGCACCTGAAAGCTGAACTAATTTATGCAGGATAAGTCATCAACTGCCGAGCCGAGAAGTTCGTGACAAATCGAATTTACTGTAAGTTCGCTCATCTCTACCTCTAATGATGTTTTAGTAAATAATTAGTAAATAATCATATTCTCTATTAAATACCAATTTTTGTATATCTTTCAATGTATTCTTCAATTTATAGGAGTAATAAAGGGGACGGCAAAAAGAGTTTTAAGAAATAATTTCCCAATTTCACGAGGAACACAAGTATTTTCTAGAAAAGAAGATGTGGCAGGTCCTCTTTAATGCAGAATATAGTTTATAGTATTCTACACAGTGTAGCTGCTTTCAAGTCAGTAAGCTAAAGGAAGATTCTATACACTTTTCCAAGAAGATAGATTAGAGTAATAATAATATGCTCAAATCCTGATTATGTTATTGTTAAAATGAGATGTCATACATATGAAAATATAATAGAATAGCTTAGAATAGATCTTACTCTTATTGTACTGCAGTTACTGTTGTCACTCAGAAATCCTTGGACTGATGAGCACAGTAACACCTATATGTTCACACTAAATTTGCATGGTGAATTACCTTGAATCACATACAGAACAGTAAAAAATCACAGTGACTCACAATGTAATGTTGGCGTGGGCATTCTAATAGGCACAAATGTGTGGTAAGAGGGTATGATGTGGGTGCATCATACTGACGCTCATATCATCTATACTTTAGAGGCTACAAGATTGAAGCAACTATTGTAGGAGGATGGAGCCATGCCATTGGATTCTTTACTATAAGTTTAGATATTCATTATTATCATAAAAAAGACTTGACCACCACAAGTCAACTACAAGTTTCCCTTGTGCATTGACATGCGTAGATTCATTCCCAAAAAATCAGGTTTCGGTGAATTCCAAACTTTGGGGATTCATTTCAGACAAATCGCTCACAATGGTGGTTGCCATTTTAACAAAACGTTTGACATGTTACAGAGACATATGAAAAGTTTTGATCGGCCAGGGTCTGGTGTTCAGACCCCCACCGATTATTAGAATGAGTAGAGAGAAGATCTCTGTCCAGGTACAGGAGATGGGCTCTGTAGAATTATAATGGGGCCTGTCTCCTGCAACTGGACAAAGATCTCAGCGAGACCGGGAGTGAAGAGCACAGTGAAGAAAGAAAATGAAATGATCCAGCACTTGACGAAATCCACAGCTTTATTAGATCCTCTATAAAAACAGCATGGCAACACACAATTCACAAGGTATGTGGAATCTTGACGCGTTTCGAGCGCATGCGCTCGAAGCGCGTCAAGATTCCACATACCTTGTGAATTGTGTGTTGCCATGCTGTTTTTATAGAGGATCTAATAAAGCTGTGGATTTCGTCAAGTGCTGGAACATTTTGTTTTCTTTCTTCATTGTTGGACACACGGAGCCTGAGTGAGGATTCGCGCACGACACCTAGAGGGTGAGCTGGACTTTCCTTTACTTTCTTGAGTGAAGAGCACAGCCATGTGCTTCTCCACCCTTAGGCTAAGTTTCCACTTGTTTTTTTTTTTTCTGGATATCTGCCACTGCAGTTTTTAAGCCAAAGTCAGAAGTGGATCCATACGGGAGGAGAAGTGTAAGTCCTTCCTTTAAATGATCTATTCCTTTTGAATACACTTCTGGCTTTGGCTCAAAAATTGCAGTGGCAGTATTTCAAAAAACTGCCAGAAAAAAAACAAGTGGAATCTTAGCCTCAGGCTTATGATCAGTCAAGGTCTAAGCACACACCCCACGTGATCAAAACTTTTTACATGTCTCTGTGACAAAGTTTAAAAAAAGAAAGGGACACTTGAAGCCCCCTTACAGCTTTTCTCTTGTTTGGTCCCATAGGACCATGCCACTACTTAAAGGGGTACTCCGATGCTCCAGCATTCTGAACATTTTGTTCAGAACACTCGGAGATAGAAGCCGTGATCATGACGTCAAGGCCACGCCCCTCGTGACATCACACCACACCCCCTCCCTTCATGTTCATGGGAGGGAGCATGTCGGCTGACACGCCCCCTCCCATAGACATGAATGGAGGGGGCGTAACGTCACAAGGGGGCATGACTATGACGTCACGACCACTGCCGCAGGAACCAGCATCGCAGCAACCCAGCAGCGGGACCCCCGCGATCAGACATCTTATCCCTTATCCTTTGGATAGGGAATAAGATGTCTAGCAGCGGAGTACCCCTTAAATGTAGAACGCCAAATTAAAAGGTAAAGTAATGAACTGAAATTTAATCTTATCCTTTATTGAATATATAAATGAAACAACAGAATGAGCTTGGAGCCTAAGGGTTCCAATACCTTGAAGATCACCATTTCAAAGCCAATTGGCATTTGTTTTCCTTTTCACTGTCCACTGTTCGTGAAGTGTTTGTGTGAACAATCGATCATGTAATCATTTGTACAAACCACTTCACCTCGTTGTTCGCTCTTTTCATGAGAGCATTTGCTGCTGAAAAATCATTTGTATGCCCACATAAAACATGTGATTAGCGATAAGCAAATGATTTACGCTAAGCATTGATCCTACAAACAATCCTACGGCCTGTGGCTACACTGCTGGTGTGCCGCAGTAGACGTCAGAATTCCCTTTTTTGATTTTTATACAGTATTCTGTTGTATAGCCAAAGAGTGTACAGCTGAAATAGGACATTAAAGGACATCTGCAGCGTTACAAACACTTATCCCCTATCCTCAAGATAGGGGATGTGTTTGATCGCGGGGGGTCCGAACGCTGGGGCCCCCGGCGATCTCCTGTACGGGGCCGCGGCTGTCCCGTGCAGGGGGCGTGCCAGCCGCAGCATGACGTTGCGGCCGGCACGCTTCCTCCATACATCTCTATGGGAGAGGCGGGGAGGCAGCATTCGTGCCTCCCCGCATCCCCCATAGAACTGTATGGGGACGGGGAGGAGACGGGGTGTCACCGTCGACCTCTAGGTCGACGCTACGCGCCTTAGCATGAGCGCTTATGGTGGCGCCCCGTTAGGGAGATCGGGGGGTCCCTCACGGTCGGACCCCCAGCGATCAAACACTTATCCCCTATCCTGTGGATAGGGGATAAGTGTATTGCCGCTGCAGT